>NW_006159814.1:3292447-3341470 GCF_000334495.1 Tupaia belangeri chinensis
ATCTGAGATTCTATTTTCTGAATGATCTAGTCTGCTTTTAATACTTTCAAAGGAGATTTTGACTTCTTGTATTATAGACTTCATCTCTAGCAGTTCCGTTTGAGTCTTTTGAAAGTGTGTAATTCCTCTTTTAGATCTTGCAAGAATTTCCTCATTTCCTGGAACTCATCAACTTCTTTCTCCTTTCTCTTTAGCAGTTCATTATCTCTCTTCTCTTCTATCTCTGTTAGCTTCGACATTATCAATGCTCTAAATTCCTTATCACACATTTCCATGATTTTCACCGAACTGCTTGTGGATGAAGAGTTACTCTTTTCCCTTGGAGGAGAGGTATTTTCTTGTTTTCCCATATTTCTCGTGATCTGGCGGTGATTTCTTGTCATCTGATGGGTGGTGTGTTTCTTTCAAATTCTTGAAGTTCAGCCGCTAGTTCGTTTGTTGGAGGCCGAATTACCAGCAGAAAATCTTCATTCCCTGAAAAATCTAGTTCGCTGGAGCCATGTGGAACCTTCTTCTCTCTTTTTATCTTAAAGTTTGTTTGCCTTCCTCGTCCTCCACGTCTGTCAAGTTCCGCTCCGTGGGGGCCACACGCGACCCTGTCTTTCCCGGGACTCGCACCGAGTGGGCTACACACCTCGGGCTCCCAGGGCCTCGCCTGGGAACACGGGGAGCCACGCTCTCCGGCAGCGCAGGTGGAGGAAGGGCGCCGCCTCTCCGAACTTCCCATGCGAACCGCCCAACCCTGTATTCTTGTAGTCACTCCCTGTTCTCTTTCTAAATCCTTAGAGAACACTAGCTTGCTTTCCCTATGGATCTGCTTGTTCTGTTCATTTCCTACAAATTCAATTATACAGTATGTGATCTTATTGTTTGGCTTCTTTTACTCAGTATGAGACTACAAAGTTCATCCATGTTGCTGCATGTAGCATTTAGCATGTTCTTTGTTTCTTTGTGGTATGTACTTCATTTATTTCTACGGCTAAATAATAATTCATTGTATGGATATACCATACTTTGTTTATTCATTCATCAGGTTATGGATATTTGAGTTTCAACTTTTTGGCTATTTTAAATAATGCCTCTGTGAACATTCATATACTAAAAATGTGTGAATGTTTTTAAAATTCTCTTGGGTATATTCCTAGGAGTGGAATTGCTGAGTCACATGGTAATCTACATTTAACATTTTGAGGAGCTACCACACTGTTTTCCACAGCAGCAGTACCATTTTACATCCCTGTGAGTAATGTCTCAGGAATCAGATTTCTCCTTATCCTCTTAATACTTGTTCATTTTTTTATTTTAAAAATTTTAATTTTTTAATATAATTGATGTACATTTTTATAGCTTACAACATGGTTTTTCCCAACATGCTTTCTTCTCCTTCCCACTCCCCCAATCTCACTCCCTTGCTCCCTCACTACCCATACTATACGCTTGCCCTCCCCACTATTACACCTTTCACCTTTTCAGTTTCTGCCATATAGTGCCGACTCTCAGTATATATTGAGAAGGAACATACATACCTGCCATCATAGGCTGGTTTGCTTTGCTTAATATTAAATCTTCCATATTCATCCACTTTTCATCAAATGAAAGCTTCATTGTTTTGTTATGATTGAGTAATATTCCATAGTGCATATGTTTCACATTTTTTTCAATCCATTGATCGGTTCTTGGGAATTTGAGTTGATTTCATATCTTGGCAATTATGAATATTGCTTCAGTGAACATGGATCTGTTCTCAACTGTTTTCATGTCTTCTGGGTAAATACCTAGGAGTGATATTAACAGGATCATATGGTAGTTCTATTTGTAGGTGTTTGAGGAACCTCCATATTGTTCTCCACAGTGGCTATCCTAATTTACATTCCCACCAACAGTGTAGGAGAGTTCTCTTTTTCACAACAGCCTTGTCAGCATTTGTCATTATTTTTTTGATCATAGCCATTCTGACTGGGGTTATGTGGTATCTTATGTGTCTTGATCTGCATTTCTTTTATGATAAGAGATGTTGAGCATTTTAAAAATGCTTTTCAGCCATTCGTATGTCTTCATTGAAGAGTTGTCCCATTCAACTCATTGCCTGTTTTTATCTATTAAAAATTTTTGTTTAGGAGACTTTTGCTATAGGCCATGTGTGCTTACCAGAGAAACAGAAAAAGGCAGAGATGTAAAATGAAAAATCACCCCCAGGGGGATGGACACAGCACAATACCTACCCCATTCTCCTCTCGGGATTTTGAGCACACACATATACACCCTCATGAGTTTCAAGTCATCAGGCCCAGGACTTGAACCGCCGTCAACTACGTGGGAGTCGAGCGATGTAACCATTACTCCATCTGCTGGTCCTCTCACTGCCCATTTTAAAATAGAATTATTACTGCCCCCCCCCCCCAATAAAACTTTTTGAGTTCCCTTTATATGAAGCATAGTTGGCAAATTTTTCTTCTACTTTGAGGATTGTCTCTTTGCTCTATTATTTGCTTAGGTGTGCTGAAGCTTTTTTAGCCTGATGTCTTTTTTTGGGATTATTGCCTATGCTTTAGGCATCTTATTTAAGAAACCTTTGTCTGCTCCAGTGTCTTCAAGGGTTTCCCATGTGTTTTCTGCAAGTAGTTTTATAGATTGTGTTTTTTTTTGTTTGTTTGTTTAGAGCTTTGATCCATTTTAAGTTGATTTTTGTTAATGGTGAGAGATAAGGGTTTACTTTCATTTTCTGCAGGTGGATATCCAGTTCTTCAGCACCATTTACTGAAGAGACTTTCTTTTTCTTTTTTTTTTTTTGACTTTCTTTTTCTTTTTTTTTTTTTTGAGAGATTTTCGCTATAGGGCGCGTGCACTTGCCAGACAGAGACATAGAGACAGAGAGAGAGAAATCACCCCCCAGAGGGGATGGTCACGCTACAATCCCTTTTCCTCCATTCTCTCAGGACCCTGGGCACGCACGCACACGCGCCCAGCATGAGTTTTAAGCCACCGGGTCCGGGACGTGAACCGCGGTCGCCTACGAGGGAGTCCAGCGACATAGCCATTACGCTAACTGCTGGTTCCCTGAAGAGACTTTCTTGTATTTTGTCCTTTGTCATAAATCACTTGGCTTTGTGTTTTGGCATTCTTTCTTCTGCTTGCTTGCTTGCTTGCTTGCTTGCTTGCTTTCTTTCTTTCTTTCTTTCTTTTTTTTTTTTTTAAGGTTTTTACCACAGGGCATGTGTGCTCGCTGAAGAGAGACAGACCTTTGAGAGAGAATGTGAGAAATCACTTCCCAGGTAGAGGGGAGTGATTTGGCCATGCCACAATCCCTTCTCCTCCACTCTCCTCTTGGGATTTTGAGCATGCACGCGCCTGTTGGTTCAAGCCTCCAGACCTGGGACTTCAACTGTGGTTGGCCATGTGGGAGTCCAGCATCTTAGCCACCATGCCAACTACTGGCCCTACTATCATCTTTTCTTAAAGCTTGTTTCTTGAAAGAGATGCCCAACAAGGTCCTGTCGTGCCTTCCAGCATTTTAGCCAGGCAGGCTAGTATTTTCAATCTCTTCCCTCTTTTTGGAAAATTGAGGCAGTGGTCAACTTAAAAAAAATTATTCCTCAAAAAATATCTTTTAGTGGTTCAGAGATAAAATCTGGACATTCCTTAACTCTCTTGGAGTGAAATTCCTCAAGGTTTGAACTTGTTAAAAGTGATCTTACCCTGTTTTACTTTCATGTTTACCTTGGGGCTGATTGCTCCTTCTCCACCATATTCCAGCTAGACTGACTCGTTCTCTCCACACACACACACACACACACACACACACGGAATTATGTACATCAGTTCTCTGTTACCTTTTGGTGTTCACTGCTCCTCAAGTTAAGAACCTATTTTTACCTGTTCCTCTCCTTTCAGAGGAACAACTTTTAGCCCCAGTTTTTGGTGGACTCCATGAATATGCCTTTTTCCCAGATTGCTTTAATCTATGTATCACTAAAGGGAGAGTCAAAAGGGATATAATTGTTAACTAGGTGATGATTACTGTGAGGCAAAATAATGTGCTGGGTAAAGTTCCTAATTTACAGATTGGCTGGAAGTATTTTCTTGGTTTTGATGTCAAAGCACTGCTTGATCTGTTTTTATTTGTATGATTTTAAACGATAAATGCAAGCATATTCTACAGTTTTGTGTAAGGCAAACTTTATTCATCCTGAGTTAAAGAAATGACATGATCATGCTTAGTTTTATATCAAAACACCTTACTTTTCCCCTTGAAATCATTACTTTACAGACACCAGCTTCAAAGTAGTGCTTACCTTGCGGTAGGTTAACAAGGAACTTTCCAGCTGTTGGCAATTTTTTTTTTAAGGTAGCACTGAATATTCATCATGCTAGTCTTTTTATTTTTTTTTGAGAGTTTTTTGCTATAGGGTGTGTGCGCTCACCAGACAGAGACAGAGAGACAGAAAGCGAGAAATCAATGCCCAGGGGGGATGGCCACGCTGCAATCCCTTCTCCTCCGTTCTCCTCTCGGGATCTTGGGCATGCACACACACACGTGCCTGGCATGAGTTTTAAGCCACTGGATCGGGGGCTCGAACCATAGTCGACTACATGCGAGTCCAGCGACATAGCCATTATGCTAACTGCTGGTCCCTCATTATGCTAGTCTTTGTAACTTCATGTATGTATTTAACATTGCATAATCAAGCATGATTACTTCTTTAACCAGAAAAACATTAAAAATAAGATTGTTCAGCTAATTTACTTGTTAAAAAAGCAAAGTGTTAAATAATTTGCTGATTAACAAATTCACTGAACAAATACAGAGCACCTTCTGTGGGATGGGCCATAAAGACAAGCAATGTAGCTCCAGTCTGTAGCAGATCTGGTAGTGCAGTGAAGTTATTAAACATTGAGACAAATAATTTTATGAAATTATGGCCAATTAGAGTCATATAAAATGAACTATGGTCATTCATGGTGTGTGTGTGTCACATGTACACACATACTTCTTAGTATATTACTTAGATGGCTTTACAACAAAGGACTTCCCCCCCCCCCCCACTTAATTATATCAAAGACATACTTCCTGTGAGCTGAGCCCCATTCTCTGTTTTGGGAGCTTATGGGAACTATTTATCCTGAGGCCCTAAGGATAAATATCCCTCCCCTAAGTGCTGATGGGGGAGATGTTAAAACACACAGGTAGTTTGTCTTGTTTGCTTGCACCCAGCCGTGTCTCTGAGGCATGTTTTGATGTGTCCTTCTGTGAGTTTCCCTAGCCCAAGACCAATGCACACTTTACCTTAAGAAGCAGCACTTTATTCAAGTCACACTGGAGGACTGTGAGAGAGCAGCTCCTACTGATCTCAGTCATCTGAAGAGTGAATGTGGGCCTTAGTAATTGATCCTTGCCTTGCTCTGTTTCTGTACTTCTTCCTTTAGTTCAAAATTACAGGAAAGTGGTGGAAGGTGGAGGGAAGAGGGAATCAATTCAGGGACTCAGTTAGACTTAAGCAATCTGGATATGACTTGCCTCCAAAATACAGCAAGGAACATTTCCAAGGTAAGTAACTTTTGGGATTTTAGAAACTGAATTTGGTGCTAATGAAATACTTGACCTAGAATCTCGGTGTTAGAACTGGCTACCGGTGGAAAGAAAAGCCAAATGGGAAGAGAGCTATGGGCCCAAAGTCCTGAGGACTTAATGTCCAAAGCAGCTTTTTAGTTAGAGATTGCAGTACTATGTTCACTTGCAAGCAGGGTAAGATGATTGAAGGCGGAATCAAAAAATTTTCAGTCCTCCTCCCCTCAACACTATTCCTGTGTTTTCTTTGGTTTCATTACAGCAATGTACTTGTTTGTCTCTCCACACTACAGACATTCTTCCTTCTCTTTCCAGCCATCTCCAGGTTAGAGAGTGGTTTGGGGACCTCATTAAGAGTCTGAGATTTCAGTATGTGAGACACTTGCCTAGAATAGTTTTGGAAAAGTAAAGTTGCTGGTAATTAAAAACTTTCACACTGCATTAATACTCAGGACTAGTATCTCATTCCTACAGAGTCTTCCAAACATTCCTTAGCTTCTAATTTTGATACACTAACAGTTTTCCTAGGAGGACTATAAAAATTGCCAATCTACTTGACATCATGTAACTGTCATGAAAATAATAAGTGATCATTTTAAATAATTTAATTAGATACTTTTTCTCTAAAAATTGATGAAATTTGAGCAGTGGTCTCACATTTTACCTCCATAGTCTAAAAGAAATAGAGACAAATATCTAGGCATTTGAACAAAAGCAATACTGAGAAAAATGCCTTATTACTTTTCCCTGCGTCAATTCATCCATTCATTTATTCATCTATTAAATTAATATGTATTGAGTACCATCATGTGCTAAACACTGTGTAATAGGGCTTGATAAATTGGGAACACAGGGTGGAAGAGTTGGGAGGTATGAAGCCTTATTCCAGTTAACCTGGTTTGTTGTGCTGATTAGGTGTGTTGCTTCACTGTGATAAAGATGATTAAAAAAATCAGAATTGGAGTGAAAGTCATGAGGCTTGTTTTGCAAAGAAGTGTTTGAGGTGACTCTGATTCTTCCAAACATGGAGTAGACAGCTGTATGCAAGTCTGGACCTCAGAGGAGTGATCTGGTGGGGAAATGTCAAGTTGGAAGCTGTTGATGTGTAAGTTGTTATTGAACCCGTTTTTGTGAGATGAGCTGGGTCGATGAACTAGCTAATACAGTGAAGCTCAATGCAGCCACACAGAGGTTCATAGTTTCACCACTGGGTAGAAATTTAAGAATTTAAAGTTTTATTTTATTTTATTTGAAAGGTTTTTGCTATAGGGCATGTACGCTTGCTAGAAAGATAGAAAGCGAGAAATCACCCCCCAGGGGGGATGGCCATGCCGCAATCCCTTCTCCTCCATTCTCCTCTCAGGATCTTGGGCATGCATGCACACTCGCCCGGTGGGCAGGACTCAACCCGAGGTTGACTACAACATGGGAGTCCAGTGACATAGCCATTACATCAACTGCTGCTCTTGAATTTAAAGTTTTCTAAAAATAGTTTATTTCTGCTATAAAGTAACACATGGTTAAGTTTTGCAAAGGCTACCCTCTTAGTCTCCTTGTTCTTGTAAACAGATGAGGAAAAGGAGACATCTGAGGTCAGAAGTGGCTTATCTTTAAAAGCAAAGCTGGGCTGAGAGCTCTATTCTTCTAGGTTATGGTTATTTTATATCATAGTAATTGTCTTCATCTAGACATGTCTTTGGGAGGGATAAGATCTTAGGAAACAGAGCATCCCATTACTATTATTATTTTTAAAAAATTATGAATAGTTTACAAAAGATCTTTACCACCAGGACACATGTAGGTGCGGTGTGAAGTAAGTTGAAGGGCATACAAAGTCATCCATTGATCTTTCCTTCTTTCCTAAAGTTATTTAGCCAATTTCCCTGACACCATTTTGATATAGAAGACCAGGTCATATTTGGAATATTATTATTTTGAACAGATTTTTTGTTTCATATATCTTGAATTACTTATATAAATTCATGTAATTTTACAGCTGAAAAAGACAGCATATTTTCTTCCGTGCCATGTCAAGGGAACAGAGAAGAGCAGATTAAAGGTCATAGTTTCCTGACCCTTTCCTAGAAACAAAAAGGTCTAGAACATTTAAGTGAGGTGCTAACCAGGTTAAGAAATAGGAGAATACCTGGAAAGAAAGAATGAACAGAGAAGTATGGAAGACAGTTTTGTGTCTTTTGTTTTCTTGAGAGAGCCAGGGTAGGAGATCTTAAAGCAAGGAGCTTCCCGAAGTCACCAGTGATGATCTAACTTTAAGTATTGGTGCTAAAACCAGAGAGCAACCTGATCTTGAAAGGGTTAGCCTTCTGGAAGTGTAATGAATCTTTTTGGCCTTTTTTTTACATTTAAAACAAAGATGAATCGGGGATTTTAATAGGAGATTGTAGGTGAGTCTTCTGTGAAGGGAAAGCCTAGTCAAACTGGACAAACTAGGACGACTTTGAAATATGGGATTCTGAGCCTTTATAGGAAGTAGTGCCAATAAGTATTTATATTTAAGGCGAAATAATAATCAATTCAATTGTATTTTTGCTTGCCTGTTAACAATGCAGGCAAGTAGGATGGTAAATGTATTGGTGTTTATTAAGTAACATTCCAAGAAGAGAACTATCTGACACAAGTATTTTTGGTGCATATTATATATTGACTTCCCTAGCAAGTGAACTCTGAGATGAAGGTGCACGTCCTGGGGTTGATTAGGAAGGGCCCCTGTGATTAGCATCTGTGTGATGAAGGAAGCAGCAGTAGCCAGCAGGTGAGGTTGAGTGGTGAGTGAGGCCGTCTCTTTGGCAGTCCTTCTGAGTTGGGTCAGGGATCAGGCCACTGCACTCACATCATTCATCAGATGCTTGCCATCCTAGGAATGGAGCGAGGTCGTTCCCTTCAACTGAGGCAGTCCATGTGGAGGCCTGATAGCTGAGTGCTTCTGATTTCAACACTTCCGGGTGAGAGTAAGTCCTTCATTCTTGAAGGAGGATCTGGGTGACATATCACAGAGTGACCTTTGGGTCACTTTGATTCACTTTGTGTAGTTCCAGAAGCAGATCTAATGGTTCACTGTCTGATGCAAACTTAGAAGAAAAAGGGAGTTGGATTGACTGTAGTCCTGCATTTGCAGCTGATCTTGGGGCACAACTGGCATTGAGTTGCCCTCTTCTACTTTGTTGTAGATTCTCTTCACCTGTAGTTAATATCTCTGCTCACCTTGGTGGCTTATTTGTGGGTGTGACCCAGACCTTTATTCCTGAAAGCTTGGTCATCATACTTTCCTCTGGCGGCGGCTTTTTGCTCTTACCTGTTTTCTAGCAACATAGGGCAAGGAGGTTCCAAGCTGCACTCAAGGTCACCTGGTGTCAAGCACATCCCCTTCTCCTAATCGTAAACAGTAGCCCTACATTGTCTTTCTGGTTGGTTGCTAGGCAATAGTTACTTAGCATTTACCCTACTAAGATGGTGACTCTTCTTGCCTGCTTGTTTTTCTTGGTGTGAGAAGTTTAAAGTGCCCAGGTGGAGGCTGTAGCTTATTGTTCAGTGAAACCCTGGCTATGTCCCTGGAGGAATCACTCCTTTCTTTAGGTACAAGGACCTGTTAAACCAGAGATCCCCAAGTTTTGAGAGTAGGAAGCATTCTCCAAATGGAACCTTGGCCATAATGGTAAATGGGGTCATTCATGCTTTTACTCCTTTCTTGAACCTATACGTGAGGGGTCTTCAAAAAGTTTATAGAAGATGTATATCATGAAAACTAAATATGGATTGAAAAATTTTTTTACACCACGATAAATTCATACTCTAAATTTTTCCATGAACTTTTAAAAGTCCCTTTGTAGTCTACTTGCTGAGGACACAGGACTCACATAAATCACTGTTGTAGGGAGGATGAACCCCTGTTCTTACATGGTATTATCTGTGAGCTGGCACTTTGGCTGTACTTTCAACAGGCTGTTCAGGCTATCAGCTTCTGAGTGTTGCAGAACATCACATGAAAAGTAGATTCTGTGGTCACTGCCCACTTCTATAGCTCTTGCTGTGATATTCCTTAGTCCAAAATTCTTTGACAGTGGATCAAATATTTCATAAGTCTCAGGATAGTAGTGCTGGCTGAGGCCCTATGGTGGGAAAGGTAAGTCCTATACTCAGAATATATATCAATTTTTATGAAAATGAGTGACTACCCCTTCTGTGGAGTTGGGGGTCCAATGTGCTCAACTTGACACCAGTGTGCAGTTGGGCACTTGAAAGATAGTGCTACATTGAGGGCTTAATATTCATCTCTGCTGTTGGCAGATTAGACATTCAGCAGTCATCTAGTTTGATCAGTCTTGATTAGTGAAAGATTTTTCTGTTGATCCCACACATAGCCTATATCCCTCCAAATGGCTATTCTTTTCCTGTATCTGTTGTGTCTGCCATGGTATGCGATTGCTGGGCTGATTGAATTGTTCTGTCTACTTGATTGTTTAGTGCCTCTTCCATGGTGGGTATCTCTGATGGGAATGTAATATAAAGACCTTCATACCTTGCCACATTCTAGATGTCCAGCCTCACATGTTTCTGCCTCACTCTCCTGATTTTCCACTGTGTCTTCTTTTGGCCTCCTGACCAATCAGCCCTAGTTCATGCATGTTCTCTCTTTGGATGGTTTCTCTTCTTACGACATGGCTGACCATGTCCGCTGTCCAAAGCTCTGCTTGTTGGGAGAATTTTCTCATTGCTTTATTGTAAGGCCAGTTTTGAGCAAGATCACAGTACCATCCATTTTGGACTTTTACCTGCCTGCTGAGCTGATCCATTTATGAATGTCTTCCATCAGCTGATCAAAATGAATCACCCATGTGACCATAGGTATGTGCTGAGGGATAGGCTCTTTTGCAGTTGTGGTGGTTGACCTGTGGGTCTGGGATACTTATGTAGCTTGCTTGTACTTTCTGGCCATGACATATTCAATCCTATAAGTACCATTTTCATTTTATAGTAGATTACTGCTGGACCTACCTAAGCTATGACTTAGTGGTTCTGGTATATCCACTTCACAATGGCAAGTTCTGACTATGTGGCCACTTGATATCTCACCCACCCATTCTAGTGGTCAGTAACATGCCAGAAAATCTTTTTAAAAAAGCGCATGATTTGCTTTCTAGCCTAAGCCCGGCAGAATGGCTCCCGCAAAGAAGGGTGGCGAGAAGAAGGGCCGTTCTGCCATCAACGAGGTGGTGACCCGGGAATACACCATCAGCATTCACAAGCGCATCCATGGCATGGGCTTCAAGAAACATGCCCCTCAGGCACTCAAAGAAATTGGAAATTTGCCATGAAAGAGATGAGGACTCCAGATGTGCACATTGATACCAGGCTCAACAAAGCTGTCTGGACCAAAGGAATAAGGAACGTCCCATATCGAATCTGTGTGTAGTTGTCCAGAAAATGAAATGAGGATGAAGATTCACTCAACAAGCTCTACACTCTAGTGACCTATGTACCTGTTACCACATTAAAAAATCTACAAACAGTCTATGTGGATGAGAACTAACTGCTGATTTTCTAATAAAGTTATAAAACCAAAAAAACCCCCTCAAAAACCAAAAAACCAAAAAAATGCATGATTCTCTGTTACAAATGGCATGCCCCAGAACTCTATGGAACTTGCTATAAAATGCACATGGCATCTTTTTTCACCACTGAGATGTCAGTTACTCTAGAGTCTTCTGGAATATGTGGCCCAAGAGGCAATGTTGCTTGAACTACAGCCTGGACCTTCTGCATATCCCTTTCTTGCTTTTGATCCCAACAAAATGTTGATGTTTCTTCTTTTAGACCTTGTCTAAAATCTATCTGGAAACTTGGTATATGTGTTAGAAAAATATTCTTAGGTATGGAATATGTTGTTCTCAGAATCCAAAGAAGCCTATCAGGCCTTGTTCGTTCTTCCTTTGTTAGTTCCTTTACTTTGGAAGTGAAGTCCTGGCCTGTCCCAGTGTGTTAGATATCTAAAATTATTACTATGTTGGGGTCCTAAATCATCAGTATATCTCCAACACGCTAGAGTTCATGTGTCTTATCACTTTTGGTCACATCTTCTAATCTGCTGTGATTAGAATAGTGTAATCAACATAATTAATCTGTGTGGTTCCCGAGATGTCCAGTCAGTCCAGGTTCTATTGGATTATATTATGGCAAAGGATAGGGAGTTAACACAGTTCTGGACAAGACTATGAATGTTTACTGTCGTTCATTTCAGGTGATTGCAAACTGTTCCTGATCTTTTCAGGTAGGATTAGAAAAAAGTGTGAGCCTGATCAGTGGCCTTATACTATGTGTCTGAAGCTGCTCTAGCAAAGATTTCACATGAGACACAGCAGCTGCAATTGGGGTAACTACTTGGTTGAATTTAATCCATGTCATTCTCTGGGATACTTTGTGTGTGTGTGTGTGTGTGTGTGTGTGTGTGTGTGTGTGTGTGTGTTTGTGTGTGTTTTGCAGGGACTAGAATAACAAATCAAGTAAATAGATAAGGTGATGATTCTCATCACCTTTTATCTTTCAGTTCTCTCTTTTTTTTTTGGAGCGGTTTTTTCGCTATAGGGCGCCTGCGCTCGCCAGACAGACAGAGAGACAGACAGAAAGCGAGAAATCACCCCCCAGGGGGGATGGTCACGCCTCAGTCCCTTCTCTTCTATTCTCCTCTCGGGGCGAGTTTTAAGCCACCGGGTCCGGGATGCGAACCATGGTCAACTACGTGGGAGTCCAGCGACATAGCCATTACACTAACGTGAGGTTCCCATCTTTCAGTTCTCTAAGTATGGGCACTGATCCGCTGTTATCTTTGGGAGGTAATAGCATTTTTGATTTTTCTGTTGTGCTTATGGTGGTGTTTGCAGTTTCAGAGGTTTCTGCTGCTCTAGCTCTCACTTTATAGGCCAAGGAACAAAGGCAGGAGCTCTGCTAACTAGTAAGTCTGTCTGTTCCTATGGTTTATTTTTGGAACAGAAAGATGATCCCCAGATGGATCAGTGAACCTACTGTACCCACTGGGAAGTGGACATGGTACAGAGCTCTACCTATTATTTGTTCCCATATGACTTTAGCTTAATATGGGAGCCATGATGCTGTTTCCTAGATTGCTGTGTGAACCTTATAGGATGCAATGCAACAGGAAAGAAGTAAGTGCCTTGGGTGAGCAGCTTTGTCTGGCCAAGGCCATACCTGTAGGGACTAGCTGCTGAGGGCATTCTGCTTACAGCATTCCTAATAGCTGCAGAATAAGCTCTTTATTCCTGAAGAGGGGTGTGGATGGTACATCCCACTGTTTCTACTACACCTGTTCACCATCCCACCCTATGTACTCTATATTGTAGAGTCATATGGATGGCAGCTAATGGAGCTCAGCTTTAAGGCTGCTCACTTTTGTTGGCTCCTCTCAAAACCTTGAACCTCATATATATTTTTTTCTTGATAAAAGCTCCCAAATGTGCAAGCTGCACAAAACTCAAATCTTCCTCTGATTCTACTTCAGTTACTGAGTAACTGAAGGGAAGAGAAAGAAATTGACATTGGAGTGCCTACTTCATCCCAAGTCCCTGGCTTAGCATTTTGCATATGTTGTAACACTTAAGATTGGGGATGTTGTTTGTATGTCTCCGGTGTTTACGATCTTTGCTTCTTAGCATTCTTGTGTCTACTTTCTATTTTGCCTTGTAGGTCCTTCCTCACTTGTATTTGGAGGGTTTCTATTCTTTTAACCAAATATTTTCTCTTCTTTGAGTCATTCTTGATCTCTGAAACTGGGCTGGGTGCTTCTGGTACTTTGTGGGCATCTCTCATTAAGTGCTGATCACAGATCACAATTGCCATCTACACCTGTAACTGAGTTCTGAAGTGCAGATTCCATGCTATTCACCTTTGTGTCCTCAGTGTCTAGAACTGTTTGTGCCATCAAGTGGCAGCACATTAAATACCAGCTGACTGCTTAAACAAGACTGAGTCTTAAGTCTGGAAAAGAATGTCTCTAGAGTATCAAATTCCCTTTCTTTTGAAGACTAATCTCATCAAGTATTTTTGATAAACTTGATTTCCTAGTCTCTTGGTAACAGGGTAAAAATGTTCTTCAAGAAAAGAAATAGGCATTTATAATAGTAGGTGGTATATTTTAATTGCAAAAGAACAAATCTGTATTCTAGTTTGTCAATTAGACTCGAAAATGCTTTAGCCAGTTAATCCTTCAGATTCGTAGTGTTTCTAAGTTAATTGATAAGACTAGATTTTAGAATCTGTGATTAAAGATGCATAATTTAGTCTCTACATGGTAAGTTACCATTCTATATATCTACCAGAAATTTTAAAGTTTTTAAAATTTAATTGTTTGTTTATTTTAAATTTGACCACAGAGGGACAGAGTGAGAGAGAAAGCACATAATACTTCCTTATCTAATATAGTTAGCTTGTCTTCCCAAAAGGCTGTTCCTTCATCAACAATATATAAAGTCCCCTTGTTTTGTATGTCCCCACTTAATATATACCAAATGTCCACACTCTGTGACTGAAACTGATTGAGGAAAGGATATGGAAACACAGTAAATGGATGTAAATACTAGATATAGTGTGTGTAAAAGAGGAGGGTCTGAGGAAGGACATTTAGAAGAAAAAAAGAGAGGCAAATGGGACAAAGAAATATGGTATTATTTATTGAAGATATTTTACAGTTTTACCAACTGAACTAGGGAGAAATGTTTACCTGTTGAAATAATAAGTCACTTGGTAAGCTAAATAATGTGATTGAATGTATAAAAGCAAATGAAATAAACAAAACGTAAATTAAAAAAAGTCAAAGGAAGTGCCCTTGTTCACTTTGGTCTCATCAACTCTTCTATATCATTTGAACAACTACTAACTTCATAGCTGGTAAGTGGGAGATATTTTGTTTGATCTCACAATTATTTGAGACTTAGTAAATTTGACATGTTTATTAACTGCTATATTTCTTCTTAACCCAAAAATCTGACTTCAGAAATTCCTGGAAGGTGGAAAAAAAAAAAAACTCCAAAACAAACCAAAACCTCCAAAAATCTAAGTTTTAAAAGTTCTTCTACATGCATATTTATGAACACTTGGAGATATTGTCTTTAAGCCAGAAAATCTAGACTGAATGAACAGAAATAAGAATAATTTTAATATAGATTTTTTTGAGGCTGCCAACAGTCTTTTGATGGACTAAGAGCCAATCCAGTGGGGTGCCTGTGAGTAAAAGGGGAAAAAAAATTAATGGAAGTTGTTCAGTTGTTTTAATGAGACTTGATTCCACTGGATTAAGTGAAAATTTATCTGCTTTGAGTGACACTAATTAGTGAAGAGAAGGCAATCAAATAGTTCATATATTTTTTTTTTTTTTAAATTTACCTCTAATGCTCTGCCATTCTTCCTTTGTGCTCTGTTGGCAGAATCTAAAAATAGACTGGTACTTATTGAAATACACCACAACAGATTAGGGGATGCTCTGTGTACTTGGGTTTTCTTTTTATGTTTTTAAACTAAGGGTTTATTTTGTTCTTTGAGTCAGATTATGAACATAAGAAAAGCTTATGATAAGTCGTCCTATTTGTTGCGAAAAACTTAGGTCCGTAAGAGGATGAGGTACTTGCAGAGATGATAGGAGGAAGAGAAGGTCAGTAGGAAGCATCAGATTGGCCTGGAAGAAGCAGAAGAAGATACACAGTTTTTGCCATAGTGAAGATACCGCACTCCCAACTAGGCCCTGTTTGGCCATAGGTAGTGAGAGTCCAGGCCCATGTTCATGGTGGTAACTGGTGAGACACTAAAATTCCAGGGAGAATGGCTGCATAGCTCATAGAAGAGGACCTGATCTTAGCCCTACACATTATCTCTCTACCTCTGTCAGAACATAGAAGTCACAAGGAAAACTTATGTGTGCTTGAGGTGGGGGGAGGGAGGCATGGTCACAATATAATTCTTTCCCCTCCATTTCTCCTGCCTGTTGGAGTTTTGGACATGCACATACATACTCCTGGTGTATCTTTCAAGCCACTGGGGCCGGGATTTGAACTGTGCAGATGGCCACCTGGCTCTCTTAACTTCTGAGCCTCAGGGTCAGCTTGAAGCAACAAGTTTTGAAATACGAAGAGACTGTAAATCTGAGACACTGTATATTTCAGCCATAATCTATGAAGAGAGATGACCTCAACATGACCCCAGAGAGGGAGGTTCTCCTCTCGACTGCGGGATGGGAACTGAGCCAGACATTAAGCTTATTTATTAAAATTTGGATTATTGTGCACACCTGAGTCAGACATTGATTAATGTCCACTGTAACTGCATTTCCTGGGGCCAAACATCTCAGATCGTTATGTGCTTATGAGGAACCATAGTTTTATTTAATTGCATTTGTTCATTTACTATAATTTGATATTTCCTATGAGCACACATTTAAATAATTATTCAACTAAAATGATGTTTTCAGCATTAGCCTGGCAAAAAGGCTTTGGAATCAGAAAACTCCAAGTGATGTATGATTCCTGAACACGTAGTTTAGATCTGAATTTCATCATGACTTAGCAGAAATCGGAGCAGATTTATTATGCGTATTTCACTGTGGATAGTGTTATGTATAGAAAATGTTAAATTCATGAAAAATGGTTCAAAATGCCTTTGAGCTTTGGTCAAAAGGCACTGGATCCCAAATTTTAGAAGGGAACCCTGTAGCTTCTCCCTAAATCCTTGCTTAGGAGTGTATGATTTCAGTCATTGTATTATGCTTTAAAGAAGTAGTTTAGAGGGATGTTCTTGGGGATAGGGACCATGCTGGACCTGGTGTTAGTGCCAAAGCCTTCGTTCTGGGGGCTGGAATGCTTGTTGTATGAGAATGGACCTTTCCTCTAAGTTATCTACTCTATTAGTTTGATTTGAGACTGACTGGGCTCCCATACTGGTTTCTCAGTTGCTGCCTTCTTTCCTGTGTAGCTACATTTTGATTAGTATTTGGGAATTGATTTTACTAATATAGATCACATTGCCAGGCAGGACAACCAATTTCTGGTTTGTTACCCATCAACGGTCTGCTATATTTTCAGTCATGGTTGATATTGATGTTGTCTGAGTGAAAGTGGCTAGAAAACCAATGCAATTTGTTCATTCAGACTTGCAGTTGCTTGTGAGCTTACTTTGACTAAAGTCCTTCTGCCTCACCTCTTGGATCACTTTTATGACTACTGCAGCTGTGCGTCAGGTCATAAGCTAAGTGGCTTGGAGCCTGCTTCAGTCCCTTTCAGGACTGTTCTTCTCACTCATATGAACTGTGCTTCTTCACTTAGGCTACACACAGACTTAGGGGCATTATCCACCTTCCAGGCAGATTCTGCCTGGCAGGGCTGGTGGCAACACATACTCCAGGTCGTACAGAGGATCACCTTGATACAGCTTTGTAGGAAATCAACATTTCTATGCCCTATATTCTGACTCCTGTAAAAGCGACTTTTGAGGCAGGTGTGGATCTGTTTGGGAATGTATCATTGGGTAGAGAGACAGTAGGAATTCTGTTAGTCTCTCCCTCCTCATTGGTAATTTAGCTGATATTGTCTTATTCCATATTTATATCTACTGTGAATGAAGAATTTTGAACTAAACTGGGGAATTGGATTGATCTGGAGCAGTCCTGAGACTCAGACTCTGGCTTTTGAATTGTAAATTCTTTAAAACAATCATCCTTGTTTCAGGCCTTAAATCTAGAATTACATTGAATTTCACAGGACCTTCTATCTTTTTTACATTTTCTTTTCTTTAACATAAAAAAGGTATTTATTTCTAATTTTTAAAAACTTTGTCTTGGTAATACTACAAAGCAGGCAAGCCAATAATACTTCAGACCCCAAATCTTTTGAGTTTGGCAGGGAGCTGGCCAATGAGAGTGAAACCCATTTCTAATGTAAGTCTTGGTGAGATGCATGTGTTCACTGGAGAGACAGATAGAAAATTTCCTAGTTCTAAGACCCCTTAAAAGTAGTAATTTTGCTTAGTCCATGTGTATGAGTGAGTAGGATTTTGAACAGCTGCTGTTGATTTCTCTAGCTCATTTAAGAGCCATCTGGAAGAGGCCTTAGGGCCAAGGCAGACATGCCGTTTCCCCAGCCTCTGAGAGCTATCCCTAGGGAGCGCGCGTGCGCGCGTGTGCACACACACACACACACACACACACACATACATACATATATAGACACATACTGACTCACTATAAATCACTTCTCTTATTGGTGATAAATTAACTTTTAAGCCTTCTAAACTATGACCCTGGGTGGCATAATGCTGAGCCCTGGGCTTGGCATTGATTAAATATAAATTGCATTTGTTCACGACTTAATGCATGCATTAACAGAGGCACCAGTGGGTCCCAAATGCTGACCTGTAACTGTATGAATTGGCATTGCTTAAGACAATGGGTAGGACAAAGATTCCCAGGCCCCATCCCAGGTCCACTGAGTGGGAATCCCCTTGTTCGAGGCACATGGGTCTTTATTTGAATAAGTTCTCTAGTGACTTATGCACAGCGAGGTTTGGAAAACACTGCAAATGTGGGGGGAGCACTGGAGTTTGAAGGTCTGCAAACTAGCATCTAGTCTCAACTCTGAAGCTTTGTAGTCCTTGACAAGTCACTTAAGCTTTCTGTTTTCTGCTTTGTCATCTGCATCATGAGGGGATTGAACCTATTTCTTTGAATGAAATATTACTCAGAACCCCAATACATAGCAGGTAAAAATAGAGTGGCTCTGGTGTAAGCAGTGACTGATTTTATCCTCTTGTTCCAAAAGTGGTCCTTCAGGACTGCCAAAGAATTCTAGGGATTTCTGGGACACAGTCTGAAATGCCTCTGGGAGAGTGATCATTAAGGTTCTTTTACTCTTGGATACCTAGTGGATACAGGGGGGTGAGATGGGCATGAAAATCAATTAAAAAAAAGTAGTGTAAGGAGGATTCATGTTCTTTTCCTCTGTCTGTGTTTCTCTTTGTCTCCTTGCCTTTTTGCCTCTCTACCTGTCTGTTTCTGTGTTCCTATCTCTGTCTCCCTGTCTTTTTCTTTGCTTCTCTCTCTGCATGTCTTTGTTTCTGTCTCTGTGTCTTCCTTTGTCCCTATCTCCCTGTTTATTTCTTTTTGTCTACCTCATTCTTTCTTTGTTTCTATTTCTCTTTCAGCACCCCTGTCCCCCACCCCCCGCCCCCCCATCCCTTAGAACAAATGAAAGTCTAGGATAAACATGTTTTCCCAGGTTCTCAGGTAAGAAGTGGTAAGGATTTGAGAAGAGAATATCTGAAATCCATCTGAAAGTGCAAAGTCGTTCTTCCCTGTAGATTCCTCCTTTTACCTTTGATGGAATTTCCAGGTCAGGTCATAAATTAAACTACAAAAATTTATCAATTTACAGTTTTTAATGTTTCCTAACATATTTGATCAAAGTCCTGGCAGGAAAATCCAGCAGTGTATAGTCAATAAAAATGTATGATATGTGGCATGGACTGTATAATCAGGCTTTTGTTTATTGCATTTAATTTAATTTCCCAAACACTTATTGGGCTCTTGACTATTTTTGTTTTGGGGATGCCAGTTATTATATTAGAATGATAAGAGATTAGGCATGATAGAACTCCTTTAGGAGTAAGAAACCTTAATTAGGTTTCAGAATTGTCCTGGTTTAGCCCAGATCAGGATCTTAACAATATCTGAATTTAGCACATTTACCAGTTGTTTATCAAAAATAGTTACTATTTCCAACATTAACAATGACAACTATCATGTGACTTCAAGGTTTCTTAATGTTTTAATTCCTAAATACTTTAGCACATGGCTCCTAAGAACAAGGACATTCTAACACTATTCCCACCTAACATTGTAATACACAACACTAATAAAATTTAGGAAAATTAACACAATGCTATTATCAAATTTTCATTTCATATTAAATTTCAACAATGGCTATTCATTCTCTCATGATGATACCAATATGTATTTTCATATAGATTTTTGATCTTGAATATATATATATGAATAAAAAAGTGCGATGGAAGAATTAATCTGAATATTAATAGAATGTTATTTAATAACAATATTTATGAATACTTATCAAGGTACAGATACAACTTTTTTTACTCTAAAGATTTCACAATCCAGAGGTGCCCATGGTCTAATAGGAGAACATATTGTGGTAGAGAAAACCAGAGAGTAATGAGAAATGAATGGGTACTATTAACAAATTGGAAGCAGGAGATGGTTTGAAAATGTGGAATTCAAATATGTTTTGTTGTGGTTGGCAGCTGGCATGGTGGTTAAGGGTGTTGGACTCCCACGTGGTCGGCGGTGGTTTGAGTCCCGGACCTGGCATCTTGCTTTCTCACTTTTCTCTCTTTCACTCTGTCTCTCTCTGGTCAAATTAAAATAAATGAATAAATAAAGTTAAATAAAATAATTCTTTTTAAAACAAAAAAAACCCACAAAAAATATGTTTTGGTAACGTACACAAGACATGGTGACTTTTTATGGGCAATGGATCTGAAATCAAGGCTACAGCCATAGTTTGGGAAATGTTAGAGAAGGGAAATAAAAACCCTGGAGGGGATACACACTTTTTTTTTTTTTTTTTAAATTATTTATTGTTTTCTAAATTTGATCAGGGAGAGACAGAGAGCGCAGGAAAGTAAGCCTCTCTACCTGTCTGTTTCTGTGTTCCTATCTCTGTCTCCCTGTCTTTTTCTTTGCTTCTCTCTCTGCATGTCTTTGTTTCTGTCTCTGTGTCTTCCTTTGTCCCTATCTCCCTGTTTATTTCTTTTTGTCTACCTCATTCTTTCTTTGTTTCTATTTCTCTTTCAGCACCCCTGTCCCCCACCCCCCGCCCCCCCATCCCTTAGAACAAATGAAAGTCTAGGATAAACATGTTTTCCCAGGTTCTCAGGTAAGAAGTGGTAAGGATTTGAGAAGAGAATATCTGAAATCCATCTGAAAGTGCAAAGTCGTTCTTCCCTTTAGATTCCTCCTTTTACCTTTGATGGAATTTCCAGGTCAGGTCATAAATTAAACTACAAAAATTTATCAATTTACAGTTTTTAATGTTTCCTAACATATTTGATCAAAGTCCTGGCAGGAAAATCCAGCAGTGTATAGTCAATAAAAATGTATGATATGTGGCATGGACTGTATAATCAGGCTTTTGTTTATTGCATTTAATTTAATTTCCCAAACACTTATTGGGCTCTTGACTATTTTTGTTTTGGGGATGCCAGTTATTATATTAGAATGATAAGAGATTAGGCATGATAGAACTCCTTTAGGAGTAAGAAACCTTAATTAGGTTTCAGAATTGTCCTGGTTTAGCCCAGATCAGGATCTTAACAATATCTGAATTTAGCACATTTACCAGTTGTTTATCAAAAATAGTTACTATTTCCAACATTAACAATGACAACTATCATGTGACTTCAAGGTTTCTTAATGTTTTAATTCCTAAATACTTTAGCACATGGCTCCTAAGAACAAGGACATTCTAACACTATTCCCACCTAACATTGTAATACACAACACTAATAAAATTTAGGAAAATTAACACAATGCTATTATCAAATTTTCATTTCATATTAAATTTCAACAATGGCTATTCATTCTCTCATGATGATACCAATATGTATTTTCATATAGATTTTTGATCTTGAATATATATATATGAATAAAAAAGTGCGATGGAAGAATTAATCTGAATATTAATAGAATGTTATTTAATAACAATATTTATGAATACTTATCAAGGTACAGATACAACTTTTTTTACTCTAAAGATTTCACAATCCAGAGGTGCCCATGGTCTAATAGGAGAACATATTGTGGTAGAGAAAACCAGAGAGTAATGAGAAATGAATGGGTACTATTAACAAATTGGAAGCAGGAGATGGTTTGAAAATGTGGAATTCAAATATGTTTTGTTGTGGTTGGCAGCTGGCATGGTGGTTAAGGGTGTTGGACTCCCACGTGGTCGGCGGTGGTTTGAGTCCCGGACCTGGCATCTTGCTTTCTCACTTTTCTCTCTTTCACTCTGTCTCTCTCTGGTCAAATTAAAATAAATGAATAAATAAAGTTAAATAAAATAATTCTTTTTAAAACAAAAAAAACCCACAAAAAATATGTTTTGGTAACGTACACAAGACATGGTGACTTTTTATGGGCAATGGATCTGAAATCAAGGCTACAGCCATAGTTTGGGAAATGTTAGAGAAGGGAAATAAAAACCCTGGAGGGGATACACACTTTTTTTTTTTTTTTTTAAATTATTTATTGTTTTCTAAATTTGATCAGAGAGAGACAGAGAGAGATGGAAAGTAAGAAAGCGAGCTGCCAGTTCTGGGACTCAAACCGTGGTTGGTCATGTGGGAATCCAGTGCCTTAACCACCCTACCACCTGCGGGCCCCTAGGATGCACTTTTAAAAAGGAGGAATATAAAAAATTGAGGACATAAAATTGCAGAGCAAATGAGGATGCAGAGAATTCCAATACATACTCTAATACGAAATCTTTCACAAAAGTTTTCTCTTTCATGAGAGAGAGTGAGAGACAAACAAGCTTCTTAAACAGGATCTCATGCTGTGATTACCCCACCTCAGCGTTCTGAGGCAGCCAGGATACTGGTCACATGTATCTGGTGTGTACAGTAGTCCAGGGAACCAAATCTGTTGTCTTCTCCATGGATCTAACATTGCTACACTACTGAGTGGGTCTCTCATCAAATATATTTTTATTATGTTATTTACTTATTAGAGGCTTGGGTTATTACAATTCATATATTGCTATGCCTGAAACTGATTAGAGGATTTGGAGAAAATAATTCACACATGTTTAAATAGAAAGCTAAAAATTCTTAGTGGACTTTTTCTGTTGAAATTATGATATAAATTGCTATTATTTAGAAAGCTTTCTGCCTAAAATAGGTAACTTCCTGTAGATTTGCCCCTCACTATTCTATTAATTGAAGTACTGGCATGTTTATGTTTTGAAACCTATTTTAGCACTATTAAATTTGCTGATGAAAATCGCAAAGACCAGTACGACCTAAGAGATAATCAATTTTTCATGCTCATTATCATTTAGATGAGTCTCTTATAAGGGAAGAGTTTCAGCATGACACATTTTAATGCTGAGTAACACCTCATTCCTCTAGGTAGAGGAAAGGAAGACTTGCGTGCTCCAAGTGAAAATGATAAGGCTTTAAATTGTAGAGAAAAGAGAAAATCAAAGGGAAATTTGTGAAAACAATGAGAGCTGGAGAACTGATTTATTTTTGGGAACTTTTCAGTTTCATACTTTTTTTAATGGTTGCTTAACCTTCATTGTTCTTTGTATGTCTTTTGACTGTCCTAAGGGAAAATGAAAAACATTCAAAGCTTAAGTATTTTATATCTTGATACCATTTGGAAACATTTCAATACTATGTATTGAAGAAAAAAGGCATATCTCTGAAAAATGGAAATAATAAAGGTCCAATTATAACAGTCCCAGCAGTTTTGTCCAGAGATTGAACAACTGACAGCCTTGCAACACAGGGCTTTTCTAATACACAACTGTGGCCGATGTCAGACCCGAGTATAAGAAGGGTACTGTGATTCTGTTGCTCTAGTTAATCACACTGGATTTTGATCAATTTACTAACATTTACTAGATCTTTCACTTAAAGTGAGAATATTTCCTTTCATTCTAAAATATTTTAAATAGCATTAACACTGTATGTCTACTTCCTAAGGAGTACGATTTACAAAACTACTCCATCGTTGTGCTTTATCCTTATTCTTTAAAATGACTGGGCCTTTGACTCTGGCTACCAGGCCTACAAGCTTAAACTCATATTGTCTTTCCTCCTCTGATCTCATAATTCTCCCAGAGGATTGCTCAGTGAAGTGTGCATGTGTGTGTGTGACTTGCAATATACACACTCACATCAGACTTACACGTTCATGCAGGGGAGTCGATGGCAGAAGTGAATATTAAATGTGAGGACTAAATGGGGGGAGCCAAGGAATAGTGCTGCCTTACCCCAAATCAGATTGCATTTTTTTTAAAAGTATACAAACTTTATTCTCTTCTCCATGAAAGCCTTTGGCAGTGATAAGTATGATTTCTAAGACTGTACATGACACCAGAAGAGCTCCAGCTAATGTGCCTAGCTCAATTTCAGCGTTGCTCATTAGAACAACAATGCAAACCAGCTGTCCCCTGGTGTTTGGAGAAGAAAGAGCCAATTAACTGGCCATCATCCACCTGGTTCCAGATTTAGCCACCTCCTTATGAACTGTTTAGAGCAGCCAGTTTGCATAAATTTTAGTCATTAAATGTGGGGTGAGGGGAGTTGGCAAGAATGGGTATTCTCTGAACTGCTGTGGGGGGTAAAGAGTGAAAGACACTCTAATGCTTGGACATCTGGAAAGGCAGCAATGAATTAAATTGGCAAGAATTCACCTTAAAATTGTTCCTTATTTTGTGTCTATTAATGCGAAGACCAGAAATACATTGTTTCTATAAATGTAAATACAGAGCCATCTTGGGATTTAATGTATTTGTTTTGAATTTCTCTCCTCACTGATAGTGATATTTAAAGTGCAAACCACCCATTATATTGTAATTAACCATATATCGGCATATTCAAAGTTCACTGGAACTCACCATTAAAACTTTTGTGGATTTGTTCAATATATGATTAACTCAGAAATAAAAGCAATGACTGGTGCCCTCAAGTCATTATTTTATCTTTTGTAGTAAAGCGCATCATTGGTACCTAACCATTTAGGCCCTGGAATAAAACATCTAATGATATGGTTCCTGGAAATGTGACAGGCTGACATCTTTCTGGAGCAATATCACCTTCTCAGTAGAGACATCAATAAAACAGTTTCTCAGCAATGAAGACCAAAAAACCTATTGTATTACAGGTACCAGTCTTTTCAAAATCACATTTTAAAAAATCCATTTTGCTGCAAAATGACCAATCTCATCTGCTTTAGAAGCTGTGGCCTCAGAGGAAATATGGAATGCGTGGGGTTGAAGCCATGAACAAAGGCACCAGGTTGGAAGCAGGCACTTACTGCATTCTGAAGAGTTTGCAGGACATGTTTTAGAATGTTGGTGTACAGTTTTTGTCATGTAGCAAATTTATTTGGCAATCCAAATATGGTCTATACACAATTAAAGGCTTATACTTTGGGTATACATACATCTACCTTTTCTATCTAGCCAATCAAGTAAAGCATGTAAATAAATGATCACTTTCTAGAAATCTCCTTTCTTGCCACTTCTAATCTTAATAGAATTTTGGTGAACTTTAACCTTCATCTCTCTTTACTCTTAGTAATGTTGCAATTCATCTTAGGAAAAATACTAAGATTCCTTGTAGAAGCATTGCGGCCTATAATGCACAAGCAATAGAGCTTTCCATGAAGTATACTTGGTAGAATTTCTTTAGATCACTTGAATACTTTAGTTCCTCTAATTTTTCCAAGTTAGATGTTTACTAGATGTATACTCCCCATGACCAAAAATAAATACACAATCTGTTGATCTTGGATTTCCATGACTTTAAATACAAACTGAATAAAGGAAATAAAGCTCCTCAAATTTATATCAGACTCATCATACTTAAGTTATTCTAGAAGTTGTTTATTTGGCATTTGAATTGTTTAACACTAGATTTGAGTATATCTCGTCAGTATCTTAAATATTTTTTTTTTTTGATAATTCTCAAGTACTCTCAGTCCTTATCACTTAAACTTCCTGATCTTGAAGCCGTTTCTCACATGACTCAGTGACTATAGCCTCCGAAAGTTGTCCTTTTTCTCCTTAATCCTCTTCTTTGGCCCTGATTTCTATGAAGTCAACCCTTCTAAATCTATGGCTTCATGTTAATTTTGACTGTTCTTGTATCTAGTCATCTTGATATCCACTGAAAGCTTCTCAATAGAAATTATTCTGAAGCTTGGGTCTTAAAGTCTGAGATACTTTTGATTACAACAATTTCCTTACCATTGTATCTACATTCGCTCTTACTGAATGGATTATTTCTCCTTTTTGTGACAGTTGAACATTTTTGTCTACCTCTCATCATTTGCTCTTCTAGACTTAGTTTCCTTACCAATCCTGATCCTATGATTGACATTAATGTCCTTACCAGAATCCTAAAATTGCCCAACTCACTTCACTAACCTTATTTTTGTCCTTGTTTATGCTTGCTGATTAACAAAAATTGCTAGAGAAAGTCAAGATGTTGTCTTGAATAAACTCACACTTATTCCTGGCAAGATAAAGACCCAAATTCTAAAATTTTCCTTATAGGACCATTGTGAGCTGGTCCAACCTAGTGCCCCCTGTCCTCTCAGCCTTCTGTTTCACCACGCTGGCTGCTTTTGTGTGCCTTAAATGCATCACTTTTCCCCTTGGTTAGGTGCCTCTGCTCAGAATATTTTTTTCTTACCTCTTAGTTAATGTTTAACCAGCCATTAGACATCAACTTAAAAATAATTTAGGGGGCATGTAATGGAGATTAAACCCCTATATCCATTTTACTCCTCTGTTATGTCATAGGCTTTTATCGTTACAATTTTACACTTATTTTTGTGGTCATATTTTTTATGTCACTTTGAACACATGGATTATGTCTTTCTGCTTCTCCTCAAGACTGTCTTGTGTTAATAGCGTCTCATGTGGAGTAAACACAATTCTTCCTCTATGTACTCCGGGGGATTGGTTCTAGAACCTCACATGGATACCATAATCTGAAGATGATCAGGCGTGTTACATAAAATCATGTGACATTTGCATATCTTACATCTTCTATATACTTTAAATCATCTCCAGATTGTTTATAGTACCTAATACAATGTAAATGTTATGGAAATAGTTGTTATACTGTATTTCTTATCTTTATATGATTATTTATTTGAAAAAAAAAAAAAAGATCAGAGGGTACACATACTCACTAGAGAGATGGAAAAAGTGCTCCCCTTAGAGTATGGTCATGCTGTGATCTTCATCTCTCGCTCCTTTCAAGATTTTGGGCACACACACATACGTGCCTGCATGTTTTTTAAGACCCTGGGTCTGGGACTTGAATCATGAAGTTGGTTATGTGGGATCAAGTTGCCTTCACCACCACCACACTGACTGGCCCCCTTTATTATTTTAAAACATATTTTTGACCTGTGGCTAGTTGAATCTGCAGGTATTGAACCCATGGATGTGGAAGGCCAGCTGTATTTTATAAGTGGCACTTGTTATAATAAGTCCTGAAGCAAATAATATTTAGCATTTTCAACTATTAGAAGTCTTTTCTTTATTTTGGAGTAAAATTCCTTTCCCTAATTCCATTCCTTGGAATCATATAAATAAATGAATTTCCAGCATGTCACTATCAAATTCATTGTGGCGTAGTAGAGAGAGTATTGCTTTGGAGTAAAATCTAGTTGTAGCTATGATAATTGGAGGCCTTCTATGTGGTGCCTGGTACGGTGCTCATTTGCAAAGTAGGAGTAATAATTGTTTTACCCAGTTCATTTGTTGAGTACCTATTGTGTTCCATCTAGTGCATTAATATCTGGGATAAAAAAATGAATAACACATATGCTATACTTCAAGTTTATATCATATTGCAGAAGTCTTAAGAAAATATATCTCAAGATATTCATGTTAGGAATATGATTTACTAAAGAATTGATATGTCACATCCTCATTAAAAAAACTCAGAAGAATGTGTTGGCATTTAGATTATTTTCAATTACTAGCCGAAGGTTAGCAGACAGGCATTTAGTCAGAACTTCTATGACAGTTGCAACCAGGCAGGCCTCAAAATTCTCTGAGGATGGGATAAGTGGACTGAAATCCTTAGAAAAATTTCAGGTTGTATTATTGGCCACTATGGTCTTCATTGTGGACTAGTAGCTATGGAAACCTGACTGCCTATCTCGTCTTTCAACTGGGCTAGCACTGTGTTTCCTGTTCTATGGTTTTCTGTGTGCAGACACTCCCCCCCTTTTATGTAAATAGACTGTCTTATCCTTTGCTGTTGTCTGATGATGTCTTTTCACTATCACTTCATCCTTGTATCAACCACTTAAGGAAAAGCACGTGTGCTGATCATCTAATTAAATGAGATAAGTGATGAGAAAGGAAACTGCACTAAGAATATAAGTTGGTATAATCATTTTTTGAAAACTAAAACTGAAGATATGCATTCCCGTGACTCTGCATTTCCACACTTAGCTATAGATATACCAAACAGAAGTGTGTCCATATGGTCACCAAAAGACATGTGCTAGGATATTCATAGCAGCTCTATTACAGCCCCAAACTGGAAAGTATCCAATTGCTTGTCATCAGTAGACTTGCTAAATGGTGTTGCATTTATACACTGGAGTACTATACAGCAACAACAAAAAATAATTTACAGCAAAAAACCACAATACAGTAACTGTTTTTGCATGAGTCTAGGCAGAACAAAGTTAGAGGAAAGGATAGTGACTACCTTTGAAGATACTACTTACTAGAGAGTACATGGTGGAATTTGTGGGTTGCTGACAAAGTTATGTTTTTGTTGTGGGTGCTACTTTGTGTGAATTGAAGTTTTATAGTTATGACTTGTACCTTATGACTTGTACCCTCACTTATATGTGAGTTTATATTTCAATATAAAGTTATAAAAGAGTCTGTCCTATTTTCCCTTATTAAATTCAGGATCCCTAAATGCAGCTTGGATTATACAAGTAAAATGTGAGAAATTACTCTCTAGAAAGATGCTGTCCTATTATGCATTTCAAATTGGCACTTGGTTTGAAAAGCAACCGTCCAGCTAGTAGGGGGCAGCTTAGAACTGATGCACCACAGATGGGAAGTCCTGGCCCAGTAATTGCAGAACTCTTGAGATGAACTGACTTGGAATCCATTTCCCTACTTTACTCTTGTTATAGCTGCTGTTTTTCTTTTGAAATGGATCTAATATTAATATGAAATATTTCACTTTTAGATTGATCTAAATTGCTCTTTTAAAAATGACAGCTTAGCCACTGCAGAAAATTTCTGGCTATTTCTTAAAGCTACTGTAAAATAAAGTCTTAGAGTATGAGTAAACGTTCAATAATAAGAGTTGCATTTTTAATTCTAAAGTTGTACTTTCACATTTCGTAATATTAGAAAGGTCCATATAGAATCAAAGAATTCTAGATATTGAAGACAGCTTTTGATTAGTCTTGTACACTTTTTTTTTTTGAGAATAATTTATTAATTTGCTATAGGGCATGTGCTCACTGGAGAGAGTGTGAGAAAGCAAGCCTCTAGGTCTGGGACTCAAACTGTGTTTGGCCATGTGGGAGTCTAATACCTTAACTACCATACCACATGCAGGTCTCCAGTTTCTTAAAATCTTATCCTAATAACCATTACTAGCTGCCTTTGGAGGGTACTAGATTAACACAGTGGTATGAATATGAACTCTATACCATAGTGTGTTAGAGATGCTGTTTGTCTTTAGACCTGCTATTAGTTCTTGACAAGAGAACATGGTTCTGGTTTACCTCTGGCCATATCCATATTGAAGAATAAGGAATCCATGGAACTAAGGAGCCTGTGATTGCTTCAAGGATCAAGGTTCAGGTAGGAGAGACCATGGAATTCCTTGTACAACCTCAAGCCCTTCCAAGTCCTTCTCTGCTTTCCCCAATCTGTCCTGTCCTCAGACTATCACTTGTCTGTGGACTCAGACCCAGAGGGTAGACAGTGGACAGCTGTTTCCCTGGAGTTAGGTTTGTTGTGAACTGAGTTCGTGGTCTCTTGAGGACAATGCTAGGAGTGAGAAGAAAAAGTGTAAAGGCCTGGTGATAGGTTCTTTTGGGGCCAGGACCTGGCTCTCACCATCCTGCCACTTCCTGTTGAGGAATAAGGAGTTGGAGGATTCCTTAGTCTAATCTGACCTTAGAACATGTTGTGCATATGTATTTGCTAAGGTGTGAGGACAGAATGTATTTTGGAATCTGCTAGCTTGATTGTTTTCCTGTATTTATTCTACACATGGCATATGGGCCTGCATTTGTACTCTTGCCCTGGTCTCTCTCAATGTAAAGACAAGCCTATCTCATCTTAACATAAATAACTCATGAAGTAAGGGAAAAATATTTTCAAACTCCACACTTGTGAATTTTTATAACAAATGTCTACCTTCTTCTAATGAATTAGATAAACTTCCATGATTCTAAAATGTGTACCTATGTTAGTCCAGTCAATGGAGGTTGCTGTCTTGGACTGTAAAAATTGGCACAATTAAGTGACTCATAATGTGCATAATCAGTTCTGTTTTTTTTTTTTTTAATTTATTCATCCATTTGGCCAAAGAAAAGAGAGAGAGGGGGTGGGGGAGGGAGGGAGGAAGTGAGAAGGCAAGCCACCAGGTACAGGACTTGAACTGTGGTCGGCCATGTAGGAATGTCCAGGGCCTTAACCACCACGCCACCTGCTGGTCCCTATAATCAGTTCTGTTGACCTAATTGGACAATGGTAAATGGGGCCATGTGGCCAGTTTTGACCAAACAGAACTAATTACTGGAAGCAGATAGGTAAGTTTATCTAAAACGTCACAACAAAGCTTTTTTTGAGTTCGAGCTGGAGGAGTTTATCATTCACGGATCTCATTTCATGTAATAATGATTTAGAAATACATTGAGTATCCACTCTATAATAGGCAATGGCATCCAATGGTGAACAGGACCTTTGCCTTCAAAATGCTCAGTCTGATGGAAGAGGCTATCTAATGAACAGCATGCTGATTGTTGTGAAAAGGATAGGTACATCAGGAGTGTATTCACTGATGACTGTGCTGTGTGTGCTTCAGAATGTTATGTTCTAGGCATCATTCACGAGTCCAAGTACACAGTACAAAAACTCTGCCACTGATCTGTTACAGCAGTGGTTTTTAAAAAATCTACATCCTGTTTCTTTGGAAACCTCTTGTTCCATGTCAATTAGGACTTTAATTTGAATCTTACTTTCCATTTCACCAAAAGTACATAATGTTGGGTAAATTTCTCCTTTTTTCCATTTATTTTACCTTGTGGCTAGGATACTTGACTGGTCAGAAGATGCAGATGGCTTCAAAAGGATACTTTCAGCTCATTAGTGCCTACATTTCTTAATCTTGTAGAGCATGTCCTACCTCATACAAATGTGTCTTGCCAGGGTTGGGTAATGGACAAATTCAGGCATATGAAAAATACTATATTACACAAATTTGAGCTCTCAGAATGTACACTTATACAGTTGACATTTTTTCCCCTAATTGTTCCCATCTTTTCTGTAGGGAACAAGCACAGTTTGCTTCTCATGAATCTGAGTGCTCATTACTCACTAAGTTGTGATAACTTTCCAGTAAGGGCTTATGTCCCCTGAGTAGAGAACTGCTGATAGAAGTGAGTGCATTTTATGTTAGAAGAAATTACATTGGAGGATGGTATATTACATTTTCTTTTTTATCACTTTGACTATGTTGCCGGTACTGATTATTTATATCCTGTTACTCCTGAGGAGGCCATGACACAGATAGAAAGGAGCATGGCAAGGCAGTAGCCTATTGCTACCCACTACCCTCCCAATTGCAAGAAAAAGAACTTAATAGGTATGCTACTCAATCCAGACTTTTTAAATTTTTTTTCAGGCTGAAGTCTAATGAAGTGGTCACTTGTTTTGAGTTTTCTTAAAACATTTGGATTTGGGCCAGATGATTAGCCAGTCAGTTTGAATGAGGAGTTCCCTTGAAAAGAAATACATACTGAGAATCATACTGTTAAATAGCTATACTCAAGTCATTCTGAATTCTGCAATTTTCACTTAACATTTTTTTATTGATGTATCCCTATCCCATTAAGACATTTTTAAAACTAGTCATGGATATATCATCTATAATTTGATCACTCTATAATGTTTGGACATATAGGTAGTTTGTAATTTAAAAAATGACTATGTATATTTGTCTGCTTCTTTTATTCCTTCGAGATAGTTTTTTTGTTTGTTTGTTTTGTTTTGTTTTTAATTGGGCAGGCCTTGGCTTGGTGGCTAAGGCAGCTGGATCCCATATGACCAACTATGAGGTTTGAGACCAGACCTGGTGGCTTGAAAAACACTCCATGCATATATGCATGTCCAAAATCCCAAATGGGAAGAAGAAAGGAATTGCAGTGTGACCATTCTCCAGGTAGGTAGGTGGGGCTGATTCCTTGCTTTCTCTGTCTCTTCCTCTCTGGTTAGTACATGTGCCCTGTGGCAAAATTGAAAAAAAAAATTCAGAGAGAGGTAGTGTTAGGGTCTTCACACTGCAATTCACCCCAGTCTTAGCCAGTCTGGATAATAGGCACCTGTGAGTGCATATCTGGCATGCTTAGGAAGGTCCTAGGATATGAACCCAGGAACTTTCCCATGTGGGTTCAGTTTATTACTGCTGTGCCAACACTGGGACTTAGGATAATATATTTATTTTTGTTATTTTATAATAATAATTATTTATACATTCAATCACTATACATCATTTAGATTGTAAAGAGACTTTACCCAGCATGACATACACCTCAGTCCATTCTGATTGAGAATACTATACACATCATCATCAACAGATAAAAAACCGTATCTGTGTCCCACAAATGTCTTATCTATTTTTTCTCCCAAATTTCCTTTCCTACACTCTTTTCCTCTCCCACTTTCCTTCCTCTTTGTCCCTAGTGTCCATAGCAATTTTCAATGCTTTTATGTCCTCTAGTCTTTCAGTCTCTACCGTAGAGTGAAGACAGTTGGTATATGCTAAATGGAGACATACTCTTTACATTGAATCACTGCATATCATTACAGCATACAAAATGAACTTTCCCAGCATGAATATACTGCAAACAGGTCTAGTCAAGGATATTGCCATGTATGTTACCATTAATAGATAATTTTCCATTTTTGTGTTGCTTACATGTTTTGCTTCTTTCTTTTTCCCCTTGATTCTCTTTCTTGCCCTCCCCATTTCCAACCCTATTCCCACACTATCTCTAGTATCCACAGGTGCTCCCCACGCTTTGGGATAAAATTGAGTGGGAATATATAGTTCCTATCTTTCATAGTCTAGCTTGCTTTGCTTTAGCAGTAAATCTCCCATATTCATCCACTTCTATCAAATGCCGAGTTCTAGTTTTTTATTTCTACCATTCAGTTTTTCAGTTTCTGTTATAGCATACGGACATTTGGTATATATTGAGTGGGGACATATAATGCCTCTCTTTCACAGTCTGACGTGCTTTGCATAGCTGTATATCTCCCATATTTGTCCACTTTTGATCAAATGCTAGAGTCTCTCTCTCTCTCTCTCTTTTTAATGGCTAAGTAGTATTCTGTAGTGTATATGTGCCACACCTTTTCAATTCATTCATCTGTTTGTGGACATTTGGGTTACTTCCATGTCTTAGCAATTGTGAATTATGTTACCATAAACATGGATTTGCAAATTTTTTCCTACTAAGTACATTCCTATCTTGAGTAGATATCCAGGAGTGGGGACTAGCAGTTGGCATAATAACTGTTGCTGGACTCCCATGTAGTCAACCATGGTTCGAGTCCCAGACTCAGTGGCTTAAACTCAAGCTGGGTGCGTGTGCATGCATGCCCAAGATCCTGAGAGGAGAATGGAGAAGTGATTGTGGTGTGGCCATCCCCCCTGGGGGGGGTGATTTCTCGCTTTCTGTCTCTCTCTCTTTTTTTATTTTTTTTACGGTATGTTTTGGGGTTCATTTCTGGGGTCTATTCTGTTCCCTTAATTCACTTGTCTGTTTTTGTGTCAGTACAATGCTGTTTTGGTTGTCACAGCTTTTAATATATTTGGGGATCAGAGAGTGAGAGACTTCCTATATGATTCTAGACAAATTCTATGATTGTTTTTCTAAATCTGTGAAGAATTTCTCTGGTGATTTGTGATTGCATTAAATATGTAGATTAATTTCAGTAGAATCGACATTTTGATTGTCTCAGCCTGCAAGGCCTGGACATGGACCACAAGTGGGAGTGGAGAAAGAAAGAACGAACAGAAACACAAGTAGAGAAAAGTGGAAATTGAGTGGTCTGGGCATCTCTGATGATAGCTGAGGCAGTGAGCTATTCCCTGATTTATTTTTTAATAGGGCAATAGGGGAGGGAGTAGCGGAAGGTAAATCCAGGTGTTTTCTATTTTCGACTGTAGCTTTGGCACATCTTGCGGTTCTAAATAAGCTCTACCTGGCCCTCTCGGGCTAACAGTTTCCTTTAACTCTGCTGGCTGTGCAGCATCAGCCCAAGTGAGCAAGTCTGTGCTCTGTTCATATTTATTTTTTTTCCACTAAAAATTTATTTTAATTTTTTATATGTTCAATCACATATGTCACTTAGCTTGTAAAGTGAATGTTCCAACATGAATACATTTCTCACCAGTCCAGTTAGGGTTACTATACACGATATCATCAACAGATAATAACCCATTTCTTTGTCCCATAAATGTCTTGCCTCTATTTTTCTCCTTAATGTCTTTCCTCAGACTCTCCTCTTTTCCCACCCTTGTCCCACATTTTATCTGGTATCTATAACCATTTTTTATGTTTCTATACCCTCTAGTCATTCAGTTTTGGCCTTAGAGTGCAGAGTCAGTATATATTAAGTGGAGACATACCTGTCTCTCCTTCATAGCCTGGCTTGCTTCACTCAGCACTAAATCTTCCATATTCATCCACTTTCTGTAAAAAGCCAGGGTCTTGCTTTTTATTTATTTATTATGGCTGAGTACTGTTCCATAGAATATATGTGCCACACTTTTTTTTTTTTTTTGAGAGATTTTCACTGTAGGGCGCGTGCGCTCGCCAGACAGACAGAGAGAGACATAGAGACAGAAAGCGATAAATCACCACCCGGGGGGACGGTCATGCCGCAATCCCTTCTCCTCCATTCTCCTCTTGGGATCTTGGGCACGCACGCACATGCGCCCGGCGTGAGTTTTTTAAGCCACCAGGTCCGGGACACGAACCGCGGTCGACTACGTGGGAGTCCAGCGACATAGCCATTACGCTAACTGCTGGCTCCCTGTGCCACACTTTTTCAGTCCATTCCTCTGTTTGTGGATAGCTGGCTAGATTCCATGTCTTAGCAATTCTGAATAATGCCACAATAAACATAGATGTGCAAATACTTTTCCAACTAAGCATTCTTCTTTCCTTTGGGTAGATACCAAGGAGTGAGATTGCATCTCTATAATAAAGCTTACTAGGTCATGGGGTATAATCTTTTATTAATGAATAAAATTTGCTAGTATTTTGTTGAGAATTTTTACATCTATATTCATCAGGGATATTAGTTTACAGTTTCCCTTTTTTGTTATGTCCTTGTCTGTTTTGGGGATGAGGTTGATTAAGACTTCATAAAATGAATTTGAGAAGATTCTTTCATTTTGGGTATTTAGAAGTAGTTTGAGTAGAATGGGGGTTAGTGTGTTTTTAAAAGTTTTATAGAATTCAGAAGTGAAGTCATTGGGATCTGGGCTTTTCTTCTCTTTTTCTTTCTTTCCTTCTCTCTCTCTCTCTCTATTTTTAAAAATTATTTTATTTAACTTTATTTATTTTAATTTTACCAGAGAAGGACAGAGCAAGAGAGAGACAGAGAGAGCCATCAGGTCCAGGACTTGAACTGTGGTTGGGAGTCCAGTGCCTTTAACCACCGCACCACCTGCTGGTCTCGGACCTGGGTTTTTCTTTGTTGGAAGATTATTTTTTTTTTAATTTTTAAATTTATTCATTTGTTTTAATTTGACCAGAGAAAGAGACATACACAGAAGGTGGGGAGTGGGGGGAGTAAGAAAACAACCCACCAGGTCCAGGACTCAAACCATGGTCAGCTATGTAGGAATGTCCAACACCTTAGCCACCATGCCACCTGCTGGTCCCCATGTTGGAAGATTCTTTATTGCTGACTCAATCTCATTGCGGGTTTATTCAGGCTTTCTATGTATGCCTGATTCAGTCTTGATTGATTGTGTGTCCAGAAATATATCCATCTCAACCAGGTAGTTAGGAGTGCACTGTGATTTTCTTCTGAAACATTAATTTAATTTTTGGAGAGGTTTCTGCCATAGGGCACATGCACTTGCCAGAAAGAGATAGACAGAAAATGAGAAATCACCCCCCCACAAACACAGGGGGATGGCCACTCTGCAATCCCTTCTCCTCCATTCTCCTCTTGAGATCTTTTTTTTTTTTTTTTGAGAGAGGTTTTTGCTATAGGGCGCGTGCGCTCGCCAGAAAGACAGAGACAGAGAGATAGAAAGCGAGAAATCATCCCTCGGGGGGGATGGCCACGCCGCAATCCCTTCTCCTCCATTCTCCTCTCGGGATTTTGGGCACGCACGCACACTTGCCCGGCATGAGTTTTAAGCCACCGGGTCCGGGACTCGAACTGCTGTCGACTACGTGGGAGTCCAGCGGCATAGCCATTACACTAACTGCTGGTCCTTCTCCTCTTAGGATCTTGAGCACATTCGCACACGTAACTGGTGTGAGTTTAAACCATCAGGTGTGGGACTTGAACCTTGACTATATGGGAGTCCAGTAACATAGCCATTATGCCAACTGCTGACCCCATGGTACTTTTTAAAAAAAAATATTTTACATTCATTGCCTGATCATCATCACAGCATACAAAATGTGGTTTTCCATCCAGAATATACTGCATAGTGGTTTAATCATACATGTTATCGTCAATAATTTTCCATTTCTAGTTACTAGTATATATATATTTTACCTCTATTTCTCATCCTCTGCCATTTCTTACGCTCCCACATTATCTCAGGTGTCTACAGTTGTTTTCCATTACTTTTTTTCTCCATATTTTATTGATTCACGAAATTTCTTAACTAATCTACTTTCAATAGCAAGTTCAGCTGCAATATACATATCTGCGAATATGTATCTGACTTTAGGCATGAAACTCTGAGTAGAATGAATATATTATAAGGTAGCACCTAGCCGATGTCTATATAGCTTACTATCATCATTAAATAAGTATTTTTAAATATATATTTTAATTTCAAGAAAAGCAATTTTATAAAGAAATGCTAAGGAACTTTGCATAAAACTTAAAGCCAGGAAACAGGTTGGGATTCTGTTAAAATACTAGGTACATGAACATATTGGCAGCTCAAGATGAGACAAAATCCTTAAAACTGGAGAACAAGTCTAGAAGAAAATCGGTAATGTTTTAGTCAAAAATCATAAATGCTATTTCACCAGTTCATTCACATGTACTTAACCTATCTTCTGTTGTGGTTTGATCTTCCCGATTAAATTCTAGGATATAATATTTAATTCCAGACTTGTCCCTATGATTAAGTTGGCCATTTTCTTAGTTTTGAACTCTTATTTCTGTGTGTCTGTATTTAATTTTCCTGGTATAGCACTCTCTTGAACTTCTTGGAGATCTGGTCTGGTGCTGGTAAATTCTTTCAGGTTTTGTTTATCTGAGAATGTTAGTATCTTTTCTTCCCATATGAAGGAAAATCTTGCCAGGTATAGTATTCTTGGTTGAAATTGCTTTTCCTTTAACACTTTGAATATATGTTCCCATTCTTTCCTGGCTTGCATTGTTTCCAATGAGAGGTCTTCTGTTAGCCTGATGGAATATCCTTCGTAGGTAACTTGATGTTTCTCTATTGCCAATCTTAGTATCTTGTCTTTGTCTGTAGTTTTGGTCAATCTGGCTATAATATGTCTTGGAGAAGATCTTACTGGATTTATTCTATCTGGGGTTCTTTGTATTTCTTGAGACTGAATCTTTGAATGCTTCTCTAGGTTTGAAAAGTTTTTTTGCAGGGTTCCATGGAATAGATTATAAATGTCCTTATGAGTCTTTTTGCCTTCTGGGATACCAATTACCCAGGTGTTTGGACGTTTGATGGTATCTAGTATTATTCATATATTATTCTCATTTTTGGGGTCAGTTTTTTCAGTCTTCATAGTGGATTTTTCTAGGTCAGTGATTCTGTCTTCTATATCTAAGATTTGATTTTGTGTATGATGTAGTCTGCTTTTAATACTTTAAAGGGAGGTTTTGACTTCCTGTATTATAACCTTCATCTCTAACAGATTCATTTGATTCTTTGTTATAGCGTGTATTTTCCCTTTTATATCTTGCAAGAATTTTCTCACCTCGGAACTCGTCAGCTGCCTCTTCTGTAGTTCATCATCTCTCTTTTCTTCCACCTCTGTTAGCTTTGTTACAATGAATATTCTAAATTCTTTATCAGACATTTCCATGAGTTTCATTGTACTGTTTGAGAATGAAGAGGAGTTATTATTTTCCCTTGGAGATGTATTTTCTTGCTTTTCCATATTTCTTGTGTCCCTGTGGTGATTTTTAGTCATCTGATGGATGGTCCGTTTCTTCCTAATTCTTAAAGTTCAATCCAAGCATTCAGAGGCACGCAGATGGAGGTGATCTGCAATCTCTTTTCTATTCCATTTTTAACTCCTTGATTCAGTGGGAATAGAGGAATATTCTGACCCTAATCGTATTCAGATGTTTGGATCCTGTTGACTTGGACCTGTCTAGACACTTAGTAAGAAGAGTAAATTAAAGAGTAAAGATAAAGAAAAAAAGAAAAGAAATAGAGAAGAGGAAAGAAGTAGAAAAAATAAAATGAAAAAGAGGAAGGAATAAAATGATGCTAAAATGCATTAGATTTTAACTTAAAAAGCAAAAAAATGAAAACCATGTGGTGTGCAATATTTCAGAGCTCAAGTTCAGTTACCTCAGGATGGGCCTGGCCTGAATTCGTGCCTTTTCCCTTAGTAATGAATCTTGTGGAAGAAGTCTCAGCAAAATATCTTAATTTTTGGTCAAGGGAAGCAATATTTCAGAGCTCAAGTTCAGTGTTCATCTCAGGACCCCTTTTCTTTTTAAAATATTTAACCACTGTACATCTTTACAACATACAAAACTAATTTTCTCTACATGAATACACTGCCTATGAATGTAAAAATATTACCATACATATTACCATGAACAGATAATTTTCAATTTTTATGACATTAAATATTTTGCTTTTCCTTTTTTCCTTTAATTGTTTTGCATCGTAACAAATGAAGTCAATAGTGCAGAAAAGTATCTTTAAGGTTTTAAAAGTGATCTCTATTTTTTCATTCATTTCTTGGAAAAACTTGCTAAATTGGTGTTTTCCTCTTTAATGTTTGGAGGAAGTTACTGATTAAAAACATTTGGGCTCAGGTATTATGTGTGTGTGAAAGGTCAAATACTATTCATTTTTGTTGATGAATATGGCACTATTCAGATTTGTCTTTTAACAGCATTAATAAACCGTATTTTCGCAGAACTTTACTTGCATGTAAGTGGTCAAATTTTTTTTTTTTTTTTGAGAAGTTTTTCGCTATAGGGCGCATGCGCTCGCCAGCTGGACAGAGAGAGACATAGAGACAGAAAGTGAGAAATCACCCCCCAAGGGGGATGGTCATGCCGCAATCCCTTCTCCTCCATTCTCCTCTCGGTATCTTGGGCACGCATGCACACGCGCCCGGCGTGAGTTCTAAGCCACCGGGTCCAGGATGCGAACCACGGGCGACTACATGGGAATCCAGCGACATAGCCATTACACTAACTGCTGGTTCCCCAGTCGTCAAATTTTTGGCCTGAAGGTTTTAATGTTATCATCTTATATCCTTTTCATGTCTGTAGGATCTTTAATTATGCTCATTCTTTTTTTGTGTGTGATATTAGTAATCAGTATTCTAAAATTTTCTTCCTTACATTTTTTTAAAGATTTTTCAATATTAATATTTTCAAAGAACTGAACTAACTTTTGGCTCTGATTGCCTACATTTCATATTTGTTTATATTCAAATAAATTTAATTAATTTCTTTCCTTACCGTTTCTTTCAACTTTGCTTAGATTTTATTTGCTTTTAGATTATATAGTTTTGATGCAGTGTTAAAGTCTTGTCAAAACATTTACAATATATTTCATGTCTATGTGTCATTATGTATATATACATACATATAATTTGTTCCCTCTTTCCAAACTTAGTGACAATGAGTTTGTCTCACAACCCAATGCAAATGTGGGATATGAACAACATGGAATATTTTCGACAGTCACCACCACCAGAGTCTTTTTCTTGATTAAAAAATCTATGTGTGGTATTTCAGGACCAACCATAGAAAATAACAAAGGTCTTAGAAGACCGGCTTCATGAGAGAAAGCTGCCCTCTCCTCACTAGAGTTAGCACACTGCCAATGGATTGCTATGAAAAATTCTAAAAATTCCAAGATGATTAGGTAGGAAGGAATGAATAGTCAAAGACTCAGGTCTCCCAGCAACCATGTTTTCATATGCAGTTACTGTCCTCACCCAGGTACCTCCATACAGAAGCCTCTTTATCTGGGGTCTTCAGTAAAGACTTTACTGGGGACCGGGAGGAAGATAAAGATACTTTTCTTCACTGTAATTCAGTATCTTGTGCTTTTCTCCTCCTTGACTTCTCCTATTGCATGGGTTCATAAATCTATAGGAACCTTTTTTTTTTTCAGAAATGATATGACCCCTGTATCTGCATTGATCCACCTGATGCAGGACTGATGCTATTCAGAAAGGGAAATGAAACAGTGAGAGTCAATACTTTATTGGGTTTATCCTATTGCCTAGACTATTGTGGGACGAGGCTTGCTTTTCACTTTCATTGGGACTCATTGTCTTAATCAACTGCTCTGATACTTGACAACTCAGCTCTCTCCATCTCAGGTTACCTCCAAACAACTACATAATTATCTTAAAATTTTTTTAGAACTTTCCATACAGTCAACCTCATATTATGTTTTGCATGCTGAAAAGTAAGAAGCTAAATAAAGCATCATTTTGTAGAGATTGAAACATTTATCTTATTCCTTTGGTGCAAATATCGTATTTCCCTCGAGAGCTTTCTCTCCCTCAAATCAAAATATCTTCAAAATCTTTTTGCATCTAGGCAAAGAATTAAGAATTTTCATTAACTTTCCTCTTCCCCTAAGGAACGGGACAGTTAAAAAAACATTTTTTTCCCTGCATATTGATTTGACATTTGCTTTAAATGGAAGAACATCCTGGTTCCAAACTGCTTAAAATTTAGGTGAAAGAAGTTGGAGGTTACTCACAGTTCTGAAGAATATTAGATAGTAAGAAGATAAATACTTGCCTGTTACTAATGATACTAATCTTTAATAAGCGTTCAGGCATTTACACAGTGTTTACATGTTTTGTATTGTATAATCAATCATAGAGTTTTAAGATATATCACTAAGTTGGTTGTTACTGATATCGTATATATGGTCCTGTTACCTTTTGTTTTGTTTTGTTTCTACTTTTGTTGTCACAGAAGTCTTAGAATACATTAAGAATGATTACCTTTGCCTGTTATTCAGGATTTTATATTGGATTACTGTAATACTTAGGTGAAAAATACTGTTGGACAATTAGCCTTCGGTTTGCCACCATCCAGGTAGGTTTACTTTGTTATTCAAAGTCTGCTTTGCTAGACCAGAGTGTTGTAGCTTCATCCTAGGCTGGTCAACCTCACTAGGGATGATCTGGGAAAGTATTAAGGTGACAAATTGAGAAATAATAGTGCTGCTTATTGCTCCCTCTGTATTAAGGCTGAGCAAAGAGCAACATGATAGGAGAGATATCATAGAATTATAATTGTGGAATTGTGATTATGGGTGGTATTCATTTCTTTTCTTTTCTTCCTCTTTTCCTGCATTTAAACTTCCTAAGTTGGAGTTACCTTTAGCTTGGAAGTGATTTTTAGTAGGACTATTCTAGAAAAATTTTTGGGTTTCAAGAGAGGCTGATTGGCAGACCTTCTGGCTCAATCATTAGCTCTCCAGTCTACGCCACCATGTTAGAAAAGGGCATGTGAATTTTGAGCACAAACTTTCGAATCATTGTGTTGTATTATTGTTAAGTGACTCTTTGCTCCAAGGCAGAAGTTAATAGCACATGAATAATACTTGGTTATTGAAGAAAATTAGCTACTCACCTTTCCTTAGTAAATTATAAAAAGTTATAAAAAAAAAGAGATATAACATACTTAAGTAAACTGTGCACATTTATAAGTACAACTTAATGAATTTTTATATATCTTCCTATCATCTCCTGATATTAAGAAATATAACAAGAAATAGTAGGCTGTCTCAGAAGTCATGATGCACTTTTCTACATTTTGCATGTCATATTCTATGCAGAAATGCACCATGACTTTTCTGACAACCCAGTAAGTCAAGAGACCAGCAGGTAGTATACTGGTTATGTCATTGGACTCCCACATGGCTGACCATGGTTTGAGTCCTGGACCTGGAGGCCAGGTGTTTGTGCATGCACGCCCAAAATCCTGAGAGGAGAATGGAGGAGAAGGGATTGCAGCATTGACATGCTCCCATGGCGGGGGGTGGGGGCGGGTGTTTCTCACTTTCTGTCTTTCTGTCTCTCTAGTGAGCACATATTCCCTTAGCAAAAATCTCTCTCAAAAAACCAAACAAACAAAAAACCAAAAACCATTTCCAACAAGAAGCTTTTCTTATGCTTTTTCCCAATCAGTGCTGTCTCATCTCTCAGGTTTCTGCTATTCAGGCTTTTGTCCTCATAGATTATTCTATTATTCTTAACCTTTATGTAATCGGAATCATAAACTATGTACTCTTTTTTTTTTTTTGACTCCTTTCACGTTGTCTAAGATTCATTTAAGTTGTCTACCAATAGATTCTCTCACCTCAGTATTCTAATAAAAAATAAAATACAGGGCCTAGTAGGTGGTATGGTGGTTAAGGCACTGGAGTCACACATGGCTGGTCGTGGTTTGAATTGAAGACTCATGGCTTTAAACTCACACCTGTCATATGTACATGTGTGCCTAAAATCCCAAGAGGTGAATGGAATAAAAGGGATCATGGCATGGCCATTCCCCTGTAGGTGATTTCTCACTTTCCCTTTGTCTCTCCAGTGAGCGATTGTGGTCTGTAGCAAAAGCCTTAAAAATAAATAAGTAAAATACAGATTCTCCTTGACTTAAGATAGGGTTATGTCTTGATAAACTCATTGTAAAATTAAAACAAACAAAAAAACCCACATAAGTAGAGAACTATCTGTGTACCAAGACACTGAAAGTCATTGAAAGGATTGACTGTGAATGCACTTGTACTCGTGGTGGGTACATTGATGAATGGATAGATGTAGCAGAATGATAACAATGTGGAATGCAATCTATTTTTTCTTTGGTATATTTCAAAGTAAATTTCAGGCATTAGTACCCTTCATTCCTGTTCATTTCAAAATGCATGTCTATCATCCAGTGTATTCTATTTTCTTAAAGCATTTAGTGGATGACTGTTTAGAAGAGTCTATTTCTGAGAGACAATGTAAAAATCATTATAACATAGCACTCTCGTATTTAAGATTTCCTATTTTAACATTTTATAGTTTGACTTTCAACATTTTGTCTAAAGTTGAGGAGATAAGGTAGGTTCTTTTTCCTTTGGTAAGGAAAGAATATCAGGAACTCTGTAGATCCCACAGATAGGAAGTGGAAGGGTTTCAGAAATACAGACGGGGGAAGATGAGATGTAGCAGTGTAGGGAGAGAGGAATGGAGTCTGAGTTGTGTTTTCCAATTTCAGAAAGAAAAAACAGGGAGCTGTTCCTTTCATTTAGTCTGTGAATTTGCTTTGGTTAAGTGCATTTTGTTTAGAATAAACACTGAAAATAATAGTTGTTTAGTTAAAGCATAACAAATGTGTGTATAGCGTTAATGAGAGTAGAATAATTTTTCTTCATTTTTTTGCAATCTAAATAGCTTCAACTAAACTCAAGATTCCTTATGTCTCTTTTTGTAATTCTTATAAGATTTCATTTCTAATAATTCCCATGAATAGTCTATTTTGTTCAGATCTATATGCCAAATAAGATAAAATGGAAAGCTGTGTACCTTGTCTCTATATAAAGACCTTATGTTTATACATATGTACATAGCCTTTTCTGTCATAAGAGGAAACATTAAATACAGGTATTCTTAATATATAATGAACATACTATGTATTTTCTGAAACCCAACAGAAAATTTTTCTCCTTACCAATAATTTTTTTTATTTTGATATTTTTATACATTCAATCACCACACATCACTATAGCCTGCAAAGTGAATTTACCCAACATGAATACACTTCTCACTAGTCCAGTTGAAGATATTATGCACATTATCATTGACAATTATCCATTTGTATCCCATAAATGTCTTGCCTCGCTATTTTTCTCCTTGATTTCTTTCCTCACCCTTCCCCCTTTTCCCATCCTCTTCTCACACTGTCTCCTGAATTAATAACCATTTCCCTTGCTTCTGCATCATCTAATCTTTCAGTTCCTGCCATAGAGTGGGGGCAGTCGATATATATTAAGTGGAGGCTTACAATGTCTCTCTTTCATCGCCTGGCTTGCTTCTCTCAGCAATAAATATTCATATCATATTCACAACTTTCTATCAAATGTCAGGGTCTTCTTTTTTCAAGTTTATTTTTATTTTTTATTTTTTTTATGGCTGAGTTGTATTCTGTAGAGTACATGTGCCACACTTTTTCAGTCCATTCATGTGTTCATGGAGATTTGGGTTGGTTCTATGTCTTAGCAATTGTGAATAATGCTGCAATAAACATAGATGTGCAAGCATTCTTCTGGTTGTTTTTTTTTTTTTTTTTTTTTTTTTGGTAGACACTGAGGAGTGGAATTGCTAGATCATGTGGTAATTCTATTTATAGATTCTTTGAGGAACCTCCATATTGATCTCTACAGTGGCTGTAGTAATTTACATTCCCACAACAGTTTAGGAGAGTTTTCTTTTCACTACATCCCTGCTAGCAGTTATCATTTTATTATTTTTTTAAATCTTCACCATTCTGACTAGAGTTAGGTGGTATCTCATTGTGGTTTTGATTTGCATTTCCCTTACAATGAGGGATGTTGATGTATTCTGGTTATAAGTCCTTTATTTGAGGCATAGTTTACAAAAAATATTCTCCCATTCAAAGGGTTGTCAATTCACACTAATTACTGTGTCTTTTGTTGTGCAGAAATTTCTTAATCAGACATAATCCCAATTGTCTATATTGGGGATTATTGCCTGTGCTTTGAGGGTCTTATATAAGAAGTCTTCGCCTACCCCAGTATCTCCCAGAGTTTCTCCAGTGTTTTCCACTAGTAGTTTTATAATTTGAGGTCTTAGGCTTAGATCTTTGATCCTCTTTGAGTTGATTTTTGTTAATGGTGATAGGTAGTGGTCCAGATTCACCTTTCTGTAGGTAGATACCCGGTTTTCCAACACCATTTGCTGAAGGAGTTTTCTTTTTCTCATTAGATTGACTGGTACCAGCCCTTTGTCACAAATTAGTTTTGTATGTTTTGGGGTTTATTTCTGGGGTCTATATTCTGTTCCCTCAATCCACATGTCTGTTTTTGTGTCAGTACCATGCTGTTTTGATTATAACAACTTTGTAACATATATTGGAATCAGGGAGTGAGATACCTCCTACTCCACTCTTATGCAGGATTGCTTTGGAAAAACAAAGTATTTAATGATTCTAGACAAATTATATTATTGTCTTTTCTAAATCTGTAAAGCATGCCTTTGGCAATTTTATTGAGAATTTATTAAATATGTGTATTAATTTGAGTGGATTTGGCACTTTAATTATATTAATTCTTATCTAGGAACATTGATAGCCTTCCACTTTTTCATATCATTTTCAATTTCTTTATTTTAGATTTTTGCAGTTTCCATTGTAGAGGTCTTTGACAACTTTGATTAAATTTATGCCTAGCTATCTTATACTTCTTGTGTCCGTGGTAAATGGTATTACTTTCTTTATATCTACCTCAGTATGCTTGATGTTTGTGTATAGAAATGCTATAGATTTTTGTTTGTTGATTTTGTATCTTGACACTTTACTATATTCATTTATTACTTTAGTGTTTTATTTTTTTGGAGATTTTTGCTATAGGGCACGTGTGCTCGCCAGACAGGCTGAGAGAGACAGAAAGTGAGAAATCACCACCTGGGGGGATGACCACGCTGCAATCCCTTCTCTATTCTCCTTTTGGCATCTTGGGCAAGCACGCACATGCGCCCGGCATGAGTTTTAAGCCACCGAGTCCGGGATGCACACTGTGGTTGACTACGTGGGAGTCCAGCAACATAGCCATTATGCTAACTGCTGGTCCCTATATTCATTTATTACTTTCAGGAGTTTTTTTCATGGATACCTTTTGGGTCTTCTGTGTATTCAATAATGTCATCTGCAAATAGAGATAATTTCACCTCCTCTTTCCTGATTTGAATGCCTTTTATTTTATTCTCTTTTATGATTAGAGATTTTTGCTATAGGGCACGTGTGCTCGCCAGAGAGACAAAAAGCAACAGAAATATAGAAAGTGAGAAATCCCCTCCCAGGGAGGATGGCCACACAACAATCCCCTTTCTTCCATTCTCTTTTAGGATTTTGGGCATGCATGCACATATGTCTGTGAGTTTTAAGCTGCCAAGTCTGGGACTTGAGTCACAGTTGACTATGTGGACGTAATCATTATACCATCTACTGGTCCCTATTTTATTCTTTCTGATTGCATTGGCTAGGACTTTCTGCATTATACTGCAAAGGAATAAAGAAAGTGGGCAGTCTTGTCTTGTGCCAGTTTTAGTGGAAAAACTTCCAGTTCTCCCCATATAGTATGATGTTTGTTAAAGGTTTTTCATAGATGATTTTATTGTGTTGAGAAATAACCCTTGTATGTCTGTTTTTCTTGAGAGTCTTAATCATGAAGAGAGATTGTATTTTATTGAACGCTATTTCTGCATTGATTGAAATGATCATATGGTTTTTTTTAATCTTTCTGTTAATATGGCATATCACATTTATGGTTTTGTGCATATTGAACCAACCTTGCATCCCTGGAATAAAGCTATCTGGTCATAATGTATATATTTTTTTAATATGTTGTTGGATACAGTTTGCTAATATCTCACTGAGAATTTTTGCATCTATTTTCATTAGAGATATTGGCCTGCAGTTTTAGTTTTTTGTCATGTCCTTATCTGTTTCAGGGATGAGGGCAATGGAGGCTTCATAAAATGAATTTGAGAGGGTTCCTTCTTTTTGGATCTTTAGAAATAGTTTGACTAGAATGTGGATTAACTCTTCTTTTAAAGTTCTGTAGAATTCAGATGTGAAGCTGTAAGAACTAGAGCTTTCCTTTGTTGGGTGGTTGTTTATTACTGATTCAATCTCATTGTTTTTTTATGGGTCTATTCAGGTTTTCTATATCCTCCTGATTCAGTCTTGGTAGATTATATGTGTCCAGGAATTTGTCATGTAATCTAAGTTTTCTTGTTTGTTGGTGTATAGTCATTCACAGTATCATATAATGATGTTTTGAATTTTTATTATGTCTGTTTTAATATTGCCTGTTTCATTGTGAATTTGACTTATCTTGTTCCTTTATCTCTATTTCTTAATTAATCTAGCTAATTGTGTGTCACTCTTGTTTATGTTTTCACAGAACCAGCTTTTGGTTTCATTTATTTTCTGTATAGTTTATTTTCTACTTCATTTATTCCTGCTTGAATCTTTATTATTTCTTTTCTCCTGGCATACTTTTTATTTTTGTTATTGTTTTTCCAATTCCTTGAGGCATCATGTTAGGTAGTCCATTTACCATCTCTCTGTTTTTTTCTCATGTGCGCTAATGGCTGTGAACTTCCCTTTTATGATTGCTCTTATTGTGTCCCATAGATTATGGAAACTCATGTACTCATTATCATTGGTATCTGTGAATGTCCAATTGTAATTTCTTCAGTAGTTGTGAAGTCATTCAGTAGTAAGTTGTTTAGTTGCCATATATTTGTGTATGTTTGAGTTTTTTTTTCTGAAATTAATATCAAGTTTAATTCCGTCATAATCAGAGAAGATGCTGAATATAGTTTATATGCCTTTGAATCTGTAAAGACTTGTTTTGTACACTGTCTTGTGGTCAGTATTAAAAACATACAGGTAGACCTATGAAGTAGAAAAGAGACTCCAAAAATAAATCCCAAAACATAGTCAGCTGATCTTTGACAAAGGGTACCAGTCAATCCAGTGGAAAAAGTAAATCCTCTTTAACAAATGGTACTGGAGAAACTGGGTATCCACATGCAGAAAATGAATCTGGACCCTTGTCTCTCACCATTAACAAAAATCAACTCAAAGAGGATCAATGATCTAAACCTAAAACCTCAAACTATAAAACCACTGGTGGAAAACATTGGGGAAACTCTGGGAGACATTGGGGTAGGCCAAGATTCTTTAAGACCCTGAAAGCACAGGAATAATCCCAAAAATAAACAAGTGGGAGTGATTACCTCAGATTAAGTTTCTGCACAGCAAAGAACACTGTCTTTCATATGTATGAAAAGTCAACCCTTGGAATGGCAGAATATTTTTGTAATCTATACCTCAGATAAGGCACTGAAAAACAGAAAATACAGAGAACTCAAGTGACATACCTGGAGAAAAGAGTAACCCAATTTAAAGATGGGGAAAGGAGCTGAATAAAAATCTCTCTAAGGGAGACATATGAACAGCCAAAAAGCATATGAAAAAATTCTCACACCCCTCATCATAAGGGAAATGCAGATCAAAACCACAATGAGCTACCACCCAACTCCAGTCAGAATGGTGAAGGTTAAAAAAAAAAATCAGACAATGGTAAGTGCTGACAGGGATGTGGTGAAAAGGGAACTCTCCTAGACTGTTGGTGGGAATGTAAATTGGCCCATCACCGTGGAAAACAATATAGAGTTTCCTTGAAGTCCTACAAATTGAACTACCATATGATCCAGCAATTCCACTACAGGGTTTCTACACAAAGGATAGGAGAATGCTCAGTTGGAAGGGAACTTGAACATCTATGTTTATTGTGGCATTATTCACAATTGCTAAGACATGGAACCAACCCAAATGTCCAGGAACAGATGAAAGGATTGAAAAAGTGTGGCACATATACTTTATGCCCAAAAAAAAAAAAAAAAATCACTCATGAATAAAGACATACATAAAAAGACAGGCATAAAAAACAAGAAGACCCTAACATCTGATAGGAAGTGGATGAATATGGAAGATTTATTGCTGAGTAAAGTGAGTCAGGTTATGAGAGACATTGTATGTCTCCACTTAACATATTGACTGTCCATACTCTATGGTAGAGACTGAAAGATTGGAGGACATAAAAGCATTGAAAATAGTTATGGACACTGGAGACAGTGTGGAAGGAGGGTG
>NW_006159814.1:3341496-3355215 GCF_000334495.1 Tupaia belangeri chinensis
TAATTAGGGAAAAATAATAGAGAGGTAAGACATTTGTGGGACACAGAAATATTTTATTGCCTGTTGATGACATTTACAGTATTCTCAACTGGACTTGTCTGAGGTGTATTTTATGTTAGATAAATTCTGTATACAAGCTAAATGGTGTACAGTGATTGAGTGTATAAAAACATAATTATAATTAAAAAAAGAAAATGTTCTATGTGGGGTTGAGAAAAGTGAATATATCATTGTTTTAGGGTCAAGGTTCTGTAGATATCTATCAAGTCCATTTATTTTATTGTATCATTTAGATCCTGTATTTCTGTGCTTATTTATTTTTTTCTGGGTGATCTATCTACAGGAGATTGTGGGAGTCGAGATCCCCAACAATAACTGTGTTGCAGTGATTCCTTTTAGATCTAGCAGTCTTTCCTTCATATATTTGGGCACTCTTGAGTTAGGTCCATAGATATTTATAAGCATTATAATTTATAATTATAAGCATAGTTCTTGATGACTTATTAGCCTTTTTACTACTATATAATTCCCTTCTTTGTCTCTTCCTACAGTTTTTGTGTTAAAACGCATTTTTAAAAGAATTATTTAACTTTATTATTATTTTCCAGTTTGATCAGACAGAGAGAGAGAGGGAAAGTGAGAAAGTAAGCCACCAGATCCAGGACTTGAATCATAGTCGACCATGTGGGAGTCCATTGCCTTTAACCACTATGCCTTCTTCTGGCCTCTGAAAGTCTATTTAGTCTGAAATCAGTATTGTGACTCCAGTCCTTTTTAAAAAAAATTTTTTTTTATTTCCGTTTGTATGGAATACCTTTTTCTAGCCCTTTAATTTTAGTCTACGTATGTCTTTATTCATGAGGTGCATGTTTTTTTTTGTAGGCAACAGAGAGAGGGCTTCTGTTTTATTTTTATCCATTTTATGTCTCTTGATTGGAGAATTTAATCCATTAACATTCCAAGTTATTATCGACGTTTCAAAACTTGTCCCTACCATTTAGCTGGCGATTTTATTGGTTGTTTTCGTTTTCTTATTTTTATATGTCTGTTTTTAGTTTTCCTGGCATAGCACTCCTTCAGAACTTCTTGAAGAGCTGGTCTGGTGTTGGTAAATTCTTTCAGGTTTTGTTTATCCAAGAGTGTTTTTATCTTTTCTTCCCATTCTGCCAGGTATAATAATCTTAGTTGAAATTGTTTTTCATTTAACACTTTAAATATATCTTCCCATTCTTCCATGCTTACATTGTTTTCTATGAGAGGTCTGATATTAGCCTGATGGGATGACCTTTGTAACTTGTTTCTCTCTCACCAATTTTATTACCTTTGTGGTTTTGGCCAATCTGGCCATGATGTGGCATTGGAGAAGATCTTCTTGGGTTGAATCTATTTGGGGTCCTTTGTATTTCTTGGGTCTGGATGTTTGAATGTTTCTCTACACTTGGAAAGTTTTCTTCCAAGTTTTTATAGAATAGACTATCAATGCCCTTATTAATTTCTTCACTTTCGGGATACCAGTTATTCAGATGTTTGGTCATTTAGTTGAATGTAGTATTTTTGGTATATTGTCGTAATTTTGGGGGGTTAATTTTCTTTGTCTTTTTGGTGATTTTTTTTCTAGGTCAGAGGCTTTCCCTTCTATATCTGAGGTTCAATCTTCTGCATGATCTAATATGCTTTTAATACTTTTGAGGAAGGTTTTGATTTCCAATATTACAGCCTTCATCTCTAACAGTTCCATCTGATTCTTTTAAAATGTTTTTTCAATTTATTTATTTTTGCATTTTTCCACATTTACTTTACATATCAAAAAAGATTTTTGCTCATACTCCAGTTCTTGATAATAAATAAACAACTTTTCTTTTTTATTTCTTTCAAATTCTGGAAGTATTTCCTCATTTATTGGAGCTCATTGTCTCTTTTGTCTTGCATCTTGTTTAGTTTTGTCACTATGAAAATTCTGAACTGTTTATCTGACATTTCCACCATTTCCAATGTACTCTGTGGATGATGAGGAATTGTTCTTTTCCTTGAGGGGAGAGAGATTTCTCTCTTGGTTTCTCATATGTCTTGTGCCTCTGTGCTGATTTTTGGTCATCTGATTGATTACATTTTTCTTCCTAATTTCTTGGAATTAATTCTGAGTGTTCAAAGGCATTTGGGAGGAGGTGATCCATGATCTCTGCAGCTCCATCTCCCTGACACTCACAATGCAACTTGCACTGTCATTGGAATTGAATATTTCAATGGTCTCCTAGTTTCTTTTTTTTTTTCTTTCTTTCTTTTATTTTTTTCTATAGGGTACGTATGCTTGCCAGACAGAGAGAGACAGAGAGACAGAGAGAGACAGAGAGACAGAGAGAGACAGAGAGATAGAAAGCGAGAAATCGCCCCCTGGGGGGATGGCCATGCTGCAATCCATTCTCTTCCATTCTCCTCTCGGGATTTTGGGCACGCAAGTACATGCGCCTGACATGAGTTTTAAGCCACCGGGTCCAGGACTTGAACCGCAGTCGACTACATGGGAGTCCAGTGACATAGCCATTACGCTAACTGCTGGTCCCAATGGCCTCCCAGTTTCTTGAGAATAGGTGTACCTGGAGCTGAGCTGCAGGGTTTCAAGTGAGGGAGAAACTAGGTTTCTTATGGTGCACATTGTGTGCCACACATTTAGGAAAGTATGAAGTCTGGAATAATTGGGAGAAAGTTAAAGTTCTAAGGCCGTCTCTGACCTTAGTTCTTAAGTTATTACTGGCTACTGCCATGTAGGGGCCAAGGATAATGCCAGGGAAGGGAGGTGAAAGTGAGAGGATCTGGGCATCTGAAATGTTTGGTCAGGAGAAAACGGGGGTCCCAAGGTAATCTCTGGCCTCAGCTCTCACTGGCTGCTGCAGCACAGAAGCCAGGGATCTTTCTTGATTTTTTTTTTTTTTTTTTTGGAGAGGCTTTTGCTATAGTGCACATGTGCTTGCCAGAGAGACAGAGACAGAAAGCGAGAAATCACCCCCACCAGGGGATGGCTATATTGCAGTTGCTTCTTTTCTGTTCTCTTCTTGGGATCTTGGGCACGCACACACACACCCGATGTGAGTTTAAGCCACCGGGTCCAGGACTTGAACTGCTGTCATCTCCATGGGAATTCAGCGACATAGCCATTACGCTAACTGCTGATCCTATCTTTCTTGATATTTTTAAGGTAGGTAGGCATGGTTGTGAAAATCATCTCAGGAGAGGAAAAATACAATGTATTTCTATAATGAAGGAAGTACCAAGAGGGACTTTAGAGACTATCTAGTGTGGACTGAGAACCCTTATTGGGAGCTCTTAAGATACCACCATTGAGATTCTGATCTTGTGTGAGGCCTGGATATTGGTATTTTTTTAATGTTCCCCAGATGATTCTAATGTGCAGCGAATTTGACCACCCCCTGATACAGTTCAAACTTCTGGTATCTACTGTTTGCTGATACTGTGAAAGTTAAGATGTAGAAAGAGAAAGTAACACTTGATGTACATTTCTTGGCTAATCAACACACAATTAAGTTCGAAGCACTGAGTTAAAAATGTTTGTCACAGGGGACCAGCAGTTAGCGTAATGGCTATGTTGCTGGACTCCCATGTAGTCGACTGCGGTTTGAGTCCTGGACCCGGTGGCTTAAAACTCACGCTGGGTGCGTGTGTGTGCGTGCCCAAGATCCCAAGAGGAAAATGGAGGAGAAGGGATTGTGGCCATACCCCCGGTGGGTGATTTCTTGCTTTCTGTCTTTCTCTCTCTGTCTGTCTGGCGAGTGCATGCGCCCTATAGCGAAAACCTCTCCAAAAAAAAAAAAAAAAAAATGTTTGTCACAAATTGCCACCTGAAGAAAAAAGTCTCCATAACTATTTTGTGCTCCAAGGAATTCTTTCTATAAATAGCTTTCTTTTATGATGTCGGCAAACAGAACTGATTTGGAACCTCTTTTCCACATGAATTAAACCGATGATTTTATACACTCTGTGGGGGTGGATTAGCAGAGTCCAATAATAGCTGAAGAGGTCTTTGCTCTTACATTTGTATGAGTTGCCGTCTGTGCTGGTGTTATATGCTGATTTTTGTGGCATTAGACAAAAGCAACCCTTTGTGGAGGGGACAGTTGCTATATAGTGAGTACCTGCTTTGAGAGCTTTCAGTTTGATAAAAACGTGTATGTAGTCAGTCACATGGATCATTTGAGGGTCCTTGTGAACCTATGCTGTTCAGGATAACAGGGTGATATTTAACAAATGTGCTTTCAAGGGTTTGCATTTAAATTCCCAGATCAGTTATAAATGTATATGATGGGGTCTTCAAAAAGTTTATGGGAAAAACATATTATATAAAAATATAGGCATGTATTTCAAAATATTTTGCAACAAAATAAACTCCTATTTTGATTTCATTTTCCCCCAAAACTGTTTGAAGTCCCCTCATGGTGTGAATTGAATTTGCTTAACATCTATTTATAAGAGAAAGGTTTGAGTTGACTACAGTTAATAGAAGCCAACTGTACAGTGATCTTTCTAGTCCAGCTCTCATGAGGTAGGAATGTGTGGGAGCAAGAAGTGAAGTCATATAAAGAATGATAATAAAAACAGGATGATTCTGAAGGGCTTTGTTGCCATGTGAAAATTATCCTGAGTTTTCCCAGAAAGCCAATCTAAGGTGAATGGGTGGGTACCAGTTAGAGTGAAGCTAATTTTGATTCTGTAATGATTACAGCTAACATTTATTGACACTTGTTATGTGCTAGCCCTTTGCTAATAAACATGTTACATAGTTTGTTTCCCTAAATTCTTAACCCTATGACATAGATCTTGTAGTCTACTTTATAGGTAACTGGGGAGACTGAGACTTGAGACAAACCTACCTAAGGTCACATAATAATAGAGCTGATTAAACTTAGTCTGATTATAAACTTGAGCTTAGATACTGTGATACTGCCTCTCAAAGAAAAGCTTTCCATCACAATTTGTTGGCTACCTCAAGATCTAACAGCCTATCTGTCCTGAGAGCTGGTCTAAGTAAGCAAGAACTTGTTCTACTGACACTTTAAAAACCTTTCCATTTGCAGATCCAAAGCTGCATTGGAATCGGACTTGGTAGGTCAAATTGATAGTGTAGCATTATACGTGGGAAAGAAAACTGGTCTTGGAGGTAGAGACCCTGGTTCGGTTCTCTGCTCTATCACCTCCTGATAGTGTAGCCTTTAACATTTCAGTACATTTTCAGGTTTCTCTCCCCTCATTTACGGAATAGAAATAAACATTTCTATCTTTAATAATCATTATAGACATTAGAGATAATTAATAGAAAATACTGTGCAATTAATAGCTATGATTATCATTATTCAGCCTAAATTGGCACAATATGTAGTGTATGGTCAGGGATGACCATCATAGGAATGATTGTGGTGAGTTGGTTGAGGGCTAGTAACAGAAGAATGCGAGTTTTAAATAATTTTTTTTCAGAGTTTGTTTCAGAGTGTGTGTGCTCACCAGAGAGAGACAGACAGAGAAGGAAAGTTAGAAATCATCCTTCACAGGGCTGGCCATTCTGCAATCCCTTCTCCATTATCTTGGGATTTTGGGCACATGTGCACACACACCTGGTATGATTTTCAGTCATTGGTCTGGGATTCAAACCGTAATCAGCCATGTGGGAGTCCAGTGCCCTAACCATCCTGCCACCTGCCTGCCCCAAGAATGACTTTTAATTAGGCTTTTTGGATAAACTGTTGTCTTACTGGGCTTTTCTATATCTATGTGAATATGAATGATTGTTTTGAACTGGGAGAACTGACAAACATCAACCTAGTTATTTTAAAGATACAGTTATTTTTATACAGGATGGAGTATACTTATCACTATCTGCAACTAGAGATTTTATCCTTCCAGAAAGGGAACCCAATACTCTATAGATCTTAGGCTTCTCAGGAGTCAGATATACATGGTTGGCGATTGGTTTGTCCTGGCTAGATCTGGAGGATAGGAGAGTGAAGTCTGGGCAGAAGATCTTTAAGTCTCTTAGGGTCTGGAATGGGCTGTTCAGGAGTCAGATGTATATATGGCTGGTGATTGAATTATCCTGGATAGATCTTGGATGCCAAAATTCTTAAGAGAAGAATGGTGGAGAAGGGATTGTGGGTTGGCCACCTTGGAGTATGCATTCTCATTTTGCCTCTTGCTCTTTCTCTCTGCCTCTTTCTAGTAAGTGAATACACTCTATAGCCCCAAGGGGAAAACCCACCAACAACATAAAAATGAAAAGAGTTTAACTCATCTTTTTTTTTTTCTTTCTTTCTTTCTTTTTTTTTTTTTAAAGCTTGTGGGTAAGGAACAGTGTCTACTACAAATAGTCCCCATTGTCAAAATGCTGGATATGACCCCAAGAGAAGACTGACATATCTTCTCCTTTGGGGGGGGAGAGATGAGGAAATAAAGGTGGTAAAAAGTCATGAATGTCTAATAGAAGTTTAAACCATGAGAGCTTTTCCTTTTTGGGCAAAGGTTGTAGAGGGGTGGGGAGTGCTGATTGTGTCATAGCAAACCTCTGTAATTTATAAACCTTGCTGTCTAGTGCCCTGTAGGGAGGAGGCCAATGAGCTGACCACTATGAGGGTACATAACCAACCTTGTTTGGATGCTGGAGGCTTCCTCCCTTTGAGAGCCGCCCCATGGGGACAATAACTCTTCCTTCCCCTTTTCACTTTTTCTTTAGCTTGTTCCCTGCAGGTGTCCTCAGTGCCCTTCTGTCAAATTGATCCTATTTTGAGATCAAAATAGGATCAATAGAATCTGTCTTTTTATCCTTTCATACATATGAGTCTCAATCCACTTATTATCTCTGTATATTGTTGATTCACAGCCTCCATTGTCTAAGGGATGCTAGGCTTTTCCTTCTCAGCTCTATTGGTTTTGCAGAGGAGTGAGGATGATGAGTCTGTGAATGGGAGCAGCATGGAGGGGGAGAGAGAAGCCATAAGAGGCTTTTACTATGTTTGGCAGCTGACTTTCTGAGTGTCATATTGGCGTCTCTTTCATCAGATGACTCATTTTTCTTCCACATTTAAATATTAAAGTAGACTTTAAAAAATTACAAATAACTTGTCTTTTTTTAACTTTTTTTTTTTTTTTAAATGCTTAAGTAACATGTACCTACCTTTCCTCTCTGGCTTATATCATTTGTATCCTCACATAGGCCCTTACTGAATGGCAGCAAACCCAAATCACTTCTCTGGAGGCCCTCTGTTCACCCCATAAAAAATGAGAAAAAGATAAGAGTGGGAGATAAAAGGAAGTGGCATTTGGACTGGGCTTTAAAAAATTAGAAGATTCCTTAAAAAATAAATCTATGTAGGCCAGGTGGTGGTGTGGTGGTTAAGGTGGTTGGACTCCATACAGCTGACTAGAAAAACACTCTGGGCCTGTGTGCACAAAATCCTGAAAGAGAAAAATGGAGAAGGGACTGCAGTATGACTGTCTTTCATGGAGACATACTTTCTCACTTTCCCTCCCTCTGGCAAATGCACACGCTGCTTGGCAAATTAAAAAAATAAGTTCTGTGGTTAGCAAGAATAGCGCTGAGGATCGGGAGTCCTGAGACTGAGGCAACAGTTAGATGTAAAATATGGAGGCATAAAAGTATATCCTGTGCGGCAAAAATTATTCTTAAAAGAATGAAATTATATTTTGACAATTTAGTGATTGTATGCTTAAATCTTTTCTTTTTATTGTATAAAATGTTTCTTTTTGTTTTTGAGATGTTTTTGTTATAGGACATGTGCGCTCACCAGAGAGACAGAGAAACAGAGAGACAGAAAGTGAGAAATCACCCCCTCAGAGGGGATGGCTATGCCACAATCCCTTCTCCTCTATTCTCCTCTCAGGATCTTGGGCATGCATGCACATGCGCCTAGCGTGAGTTTTAAGCCACTGGGTCCGGGACTCGCACAGCGGTAGACTACATGGAAGTCCAGTGACATAGCCATTACGCTAACTGCTGATCCCTAAAATGTTTCTTTAGTATAAAACTTTGGAAAATATTTTTAACTAAACCTAGTAGAGCAGGGATCCTTTGATCTTGTTTTAAATTCTTGACTTGATTCTATAGGTAGGAGTGACAAATGAAATTGCATTTAATTACATGAATTCTTTCAAGACAAAAATAAAGGCAAATGATGATGTCTCATTTGAATCAGCACCTCAGAGTGGAGATGGGGGTTTGTAGGTGGGAGTACAGAGTAATTTTTTGCTGAGGAGCATTATGGCTAATAAAGGATATTTGATTTTAGTTATGTCTTAATTTGTCATGTGCCAAATTAAAGTTTCAGGCTAAGAAATTAATTTCATATCCAGATGATTTCCCCAAAGTATCTATCATTATATGATAATCCTCTTAAAGCCTAGCAATATAAAACTAGAAGTCATCTGAATTCTACGTATTAAAATCTGATTGTTTCTTTGCTATCTTTTATTGCCGCTCACCCTTCTCTCTCGCTTTTCTAATACCTGACTGCTAAATGAAATGAGAGGAGGTAGTAGAAAGCTGACCTGACATTTCATAGAAGGATCAATTAAAATGCCTGGATTAATGTTTTCTGAAGGCCAGGTAGTGGCGCAGGGGTGGAAAAGCTTGTCCCATATGGGGCCAGTGCTGGGTTTATGTCCTGGGATGAGAACCCAGGATCCTCTGGAGTGCATGCAGCCTGTGATCTGGGCTACTGAGACTGCAGTGGAGAGTGGCAAGGGAATCTTACTGAGGGTGCCTTTTTCTCTCTCTCTCTCACTTCCACAGAAAAATTAAATAAACTTAAACAAAAGTTCTGAGATCTTCAAGGGAGTTTTTGCCAAAGTGTGATGGGACAATTCTTATACCCTTGCCCTCCTAGCTCAGATCTTATAAAAGAACGTTTATGTCCTAACTTTACTTTTAAGACCTAATTTATTGAATATTATATTTGGAAGACATCTTAGACATCATTTAATTCATATCTTGGAACAAACAGTTGTAAAGGAATTCATATGACATTTTGAGGAATAAATTTAGAAAAGAAAAATGATTACAAGTCAGGAAGTAGAATCATGGGTGCACATTGCTCTTGGTGTATGTCTTTTCCGGGGAGATTTGAAAAGGCAAGAAGGCCAGCAAGGAGACCTCAAGCCTGAGGAAGTCTAAAGGAACATCCAATGTTTACCAAAGCCAGTAGACATTACATTTCAACTTTGAACATAGCTTTAGATTGCTTAATTCTTAATTGCTAAAAAGATGGTCATATTCAGGTGTGCCTTACTTAGTAATATTGGTTTGTTTCTTTTTGTTTCCTCCTAAGTTGAGTATAAAACACATTTCAAATAATGAAATTATTTTTTAACCATAATTGGTATAATAAGGTGATGTTTTCTCAGGGAAATTTTTTTGGTGTCAATATTAAACCCAAAAGAAAACAAAAAAGATACACAATCCTTTCTCCTCCATTCTCCTCTTGGAAATTTTGGGCAGGCACACACATGTACCTGGTGTGATTTTCATGCTGCTAGATCTGTGACTTGGACTGTGGTCAGCCACGTGGGAGTTAAGTGCCTTAACCGTCATGCCACCTTCTGGACCCTATTTTTATTTTTTTTTTTAACAGATTCATTGAGATATGACTGACAAAAATTGTATATATTCATGATATATTCTATAGTTTGAATGTTTTTCCCTATTTAAAATTCATCTTGAAATTTAATTGCCATTGTGAGGATATTGGGCACTAGGGCATTTAAGAAATGTTGAGGTTGTAGGAGCTCTGCCCTCATGGATGGACTAATTCTGTTACTGTAAGATTCTCCTTCTCTTGCATGCACACATGCTCTCGTTTTCTGGTCTCCTCTTTGCCCTTCCTCCATGTAGTACTTCCCATTGTTATGACAAAGCAAGAAGGCCCTTACCAGATGCCAACACCTTGATATTGGGTTCCCAACCTCAAGAACCATGAACTATAAATTTTTCATTCATTATAAATGATTCAGATTATAGTACTCTTTTGTTGTAGCAGCACAAAATGGACTAAGAATACAACATTGTGTATATAGTTTGATACACATATACATTGTGTAATAATTACCACAGTCAACTAACACATTACGTATAGTACACAGTTATGCTTTTTTTTTTTTTTTGAGAGGTTTTAGCTATAAGGCACGTGCACTCGCCAGACAGACAGAGACAGGGACAGAAAGCGAGAAATCAGCCCCCAGGGGGAATGGCCACGCAGCAATCCCTTCTCCTCCATTCTCCTCTTGGGATCTTGGGCACGCATGCACATGCACCCGGCGTGAGTTTAAGTCACTGGGTCCGGGACTCGAACCGTGGTCGACTACGTGGGAGTCCAGCGACATAGTCATTACGCTAACTGCTGGTCCCAGTTATGCTTTTTGTGTGTGCATGTGTGGTAGTAACACGTAAGATCTACTCTCTAATTAAATTTCAAGTAAACAGTACAGTATTATTAACTATATTGCTCATGCTGTTTAATAGATTAGAGCCTCAGAATTTACTATATCATTTATCCTACCTGGAAGTTTGTACTCTCTGATGATCCTTTCTCTCTTTCTACTATGACCAAGACCCTGGTAACCTCCATGCTACTCTGTTTCTATGAGTTCAGTTTTAGATTTTACATATAAGAGACATTGTATAGTATTTACCTTTCTGTTCCTGGCTTATTTCACTTAGCATAATGCCCTCTAGGCTCATCCATAACCCACAGGGCAGGATTTCCTCCTTTTTATGGCTAAATAATATTCCAGTGTGTATGTACGTTACATTTTCTTTATTCATTCATCCATTTATTATATAAACACCTAGGTTTCCATACCTTGGCTATTGTAAATAATGCTGTAAGCTTTGTTTTAACATTTTCTTGATTTAAAAAAAAAAACATTCCTAATAGAGAAAATGTGCAGTTCCCTTCCCCCAGCTCTCTAGCTCATCAGTACCTTGGGCACACATGCATGTACCTGGTGTGATTTTCATGCTGCTAGGTCTGTGACTTGGACTGTGGTCAGCCACGTGGGAGTTAAGTGCCTTAACCGTCATGCCACCTTCTGGACCCTATTTTTTTTTTTTTTTTTACAAAAAAATTTCTAAATTAACCTGGAGGAATGAACTGACAGTCAGCCATGTGGTTGCCAGCACTACAGTGCAGTTTGCTACTGATTGTACCACCTGGATGGATTTGCAAACTCTATTTTTAATTTTTTTCAATCCATTCATGTGTTCATGGACATTTAGGATCCTCATACTGTTTTTCATAATGACTATACTAATTTATACTCTCCATTGGTGTAAAAAGGTTCTCTTTTTTTCACATTCTCACCAACTCTTGTTATATCTTTCTGAAAATAACCATCTAAAGAGATGAAGTGATATCTCATTGGGGTTTTGGTATGTAATTCTTCCATGATTAGTGATGTCGAGCACCTTTTTATACACCTGCTAATCATTTGTATGTCATCTTTGGAAAAATGTCTGTTTAGATCTTTTGTTCATTAAATTTAAAAAAATCGTGCTATTGAAGTATGAGTTTCCTATATATTTTAGATATTAACCCCATATCAGATACATGGTTTATTAGTATTGTCTCCCATTCTGTATATTACATTTTTATTTGTTTCCTTCAGAAGTTTATCATTTAATGTAGTCCCATTGGTTTATTTTTCCTTTCATTCCCTTCTGCTTTTTCTGTCATTTAAACAAATCATTGCCTAAGCCATTGCCAAGATTTTTACCTTTGATTTCTCTTAGACTATGATTTCAACTCTTACATTTATTTACCTGTTTGTTTGTTAATTAATTTTGCAAGAGGATGGACACACCCCTCAGAAACAAAGAGGGAGAGACAGAAAGCACCCTACTCCCTTCTATGGGCCATGGTCACACTGCAATTGCTTCTCCTCCATTTTTCTATCTTCTTGGGATTTTAGGAATAATGCAAATGTGCCTGGCATGTTTTTGAAGCCACCAGGGCCAGAACTTGAACTGCGTAGTGGGCTATGTAGATTTTGGCCCTCTGAACCATTGGGCCACAGGGCTGACGCAGGCCTTACATTTAAGTCTTCAGTCTATTTCAAGTTGATTTTTATAATATGGTATAAGATAAAGGTCTAGTTTCATTCTCTTTCATTTGGACGTTGAATTTTTACTGCAGTATTTATTGAAGAGACTGTTCTTATGGTGTATTTTTATAGCCTTTGTTAAAGATTTGTTGACTGTGTATGTATGTATTCTTTTCTAGGCTTTTTATTCTTTCATTGTTTTTCTTTATTTTAGCTAGAGAGTGAGATATTCTTACTGGATCTTAGTACATTGTGATTTTTCCCAACTCAGCCACCCAGATAGTTAGGGTCACAGATGTGGTTCTAACATTACCATATTTAGCCCACATGTGAACTATCAACTATCCCACATTAGTACCCTCCTACTTTTACTGTTGTACATAAGTATCCTGGGCCTTCTTTGTTTAAATTAATTAATTTACATTTATTCACTGAGCATTGTCACAACATACAAAATGTAATTTCCCATCCAGAAGATGCTGCATAGTAGCTTAATCATACATGTTATCATCAATAATTTTCCATTTCTAGTTTCATATTTATATTTATATAAATACACATTTCCCCCCTATTTCTCACCCTCTGCCATTTCCAATGCTCCTCCCACACTGTCAGGTGTTCACAGTTGTTTTCCATTCCTTTCCCCCCCACATTTTATTGATTCACAAAATTTCTTAAATAATCTAACTACTTTCAATACCAAGCTCTGCTGATATAATATCTACGAATACATGTCTGACTTAACGCATGAATCGCTGAGTAGAATGAATATACTATAAGATAGCACCTAGCTGATGGTATATAGTTTACTATGGTCATTAATTATGTATTTTTTTACTATATTTTTCAATTTCAAGAAGAGCAGATTTAACTTTAATAAATCAAATAAATGATAAGTAAATATGCTTAAAACTTAAAGCCAGGAATCAGGTTGGGATTCTGTTCAAATAGCAGGTATATGTACCTATCAGCAGCTCAAGACAAGACAAAAACCCTTAAAATTGGAAAACAAAGCCTAGGAAAAAATCAATATTTTAGTCAAAAGTCATAAAATTCTATTTCACCAGTTCTGCCTCATGTACTTTATCTTTTGTTGTGATTTAATTTTCGCAATTAAATTCTGGGTTATAATAATCAACTCCAGACTTGTTCCCATGATTAAGTTGGCCATTTTCTTATTTATTGATTGATTGATTGATTGATTGATTGGAGAGGTTTTTGCTATAGGGCACATGCGCTTGCCAGAAAGACAGAGAGAGACAGAGAGATAGAAAGTGAGAAATCACCCCCCAGAGGGGATGGCCACGTCGCAATCCCTTCTCCTTCATTCTCCTCTTGGAATCTTGGGCACACATACACACGTGCCTGGCGTGAGTTTAAGTCCCGGGTCCGGGACTCAAACCGTGGTTGACTATGTGGGAGTCCAGCGACATAGCCATTACGCTAACTGCTGGTCCCAACCATTTTCTTAGTTTTTGAAGTCTTATTTCTGTGCGACTGTATTTAATTTTCCTGGTATAGCACTCCCTGCAGAATTTCTTGGAGATCAGATCTGGTGTTGGTAAATTCTTTCAGATTTTCTTTATCTGAGAATGTTCTTGTCTT
>NW_006159814.1:3355225-3355502 GCF_000334495.1 Tupaia belangeri chinensis
TCTGGCTATAATGTGTCTTGGAGAAGATCTTCTTGGGTTGAGTCTATTTGGGGTCCTTTATATTTCTTGGAACTGAATCTCTGAATGCTTCTCTAGGTTTGGAAAGTTTTCCAGGATTTCATGGAATAGATTGTCAATGTCCTTATGGGTCTCTTCCCCATCTGGGATACCAATTATCCATCCATATGCTTGGATGTTTGATGGTATCGAGTATTTCTCATATAGTATTCTCATGTTTTTGGACAATTTTCTCAGTCTTCGTGGTGACTTTTTTTAG
>NW_006159814.1:3355530-3383270 GCF_000334495.1 Tupaia belangeri chinensis
TGAGATTCGATTTTCAGTGTGATCTAGTCTGCTTTGAATACTTTCAAGGGAGGTTTTGACTTCCTGTATTATAGTCTTCATCTCTAACAGGTCCATTTGATTCCTTTTTAAAGTGTGTAATTCCTCTTTTAGATCTTGCAAGAATTTCCTTACCTCCTGAAGCTTGTCAGCTTCTTTCCCCTGCCTCTTCAGCAGTTCACGGTCTCTCTTCTCTTCAATCTCTGTGAGGTTTGTCACCATGGAAATTCTAAATTCTTTATTAGACATTTCCATGAATTTCATCCTACTATCTGAGGATGGTGCATTACTTCTAATTCTTAAAGTTAAGTCTGAGTGTTCAGAGGTGTGCAGGAGGTGATCTGCAATCTCTCTTCCATTCTGTTCTCACTCTTTGTGCATCAGAATCAGTGGGAATAGAGGAATATTCTGACCCTAACTGTATTCAGATGTATAAATTCTGTTCACTTGGACCTGTCTAGACACTTAGCGAGCAGAGACTGAGAAGCAAATGAGTAAAGATAAACAAAAAAAATTAAAGAAAAAGGACAGAAGAAAAAGTAAAATAAGAAAAAAAAGGATAATAAAAAACTATAGGTTTTGGGATCAGCAATTAGTGTAATGGCTATGTCACTGGACTCCCATGTAATCGACCACAGTTCGAGTCCTGAACCGGTGATTTAAACTCACACCAGGCACATGTGCATATGTGCCCAAGATCCTGAGAGGAGAATAGAGGAGAAGGGATTGTGGCATGGCCATCCCCCAACCCCGGGGGGGCGGTTCTTGCTTTTTGTCTCTCTGTCTCTCTCTGTCTTTCTGGTGAGTGCATGTGCACTATGGCGAAAAAAAAAAAACAAAAAAAAACAAAAACAAAAAAACCTCTCCATAAAAACCCCCAAAACTATAGATTTTAATATTAAAATGCAAAATTTGAAAACCCAAGTGTGCTGTGTGAAAGCATTAGTTTACAGCTGAAGTTCAGGATCCATGTGGAAGTGGGCCTGGGTTTGTGTCTTTCCTAGACAGAAAGGGAGATGCACCTATTAACACAACAAAGGAGCTTGAGAGCCCAGAGAATACTTTACCTTAAAAAAAAGTTAAAAAATTAAAAGACTCAGGGAGACAGAGAGACAGGTAACACTACCCACTAGAAATAAGTGAGGAAGACGTCTCAGTAGAAAATCTTCATTTTAAGTCTCTGAAAGCACTAGTTCACAGCTAAGTTCAGGATCCATGTCAGTCCTGGGCCTCTATTCTGTTTCATTTGTCTATGTGTTTTTAGGCCAGTATCATACTGTTTTAGTTACCATAACTTTCTAATATAGTTTTAAATCAGGAAATGTCATGCCTTTAGGTTTGTTCTTTATGCTCATGATTGCTTTGACTATTTGGGGCCTTTTGTGGATCCACATGATTTCTAGGATTATTTTTCCATGCCATTACATTACTTACTTAATTAATTAATTCTTTTTTATTTATGTTTTGGCCAGAGGGTGCATGTGCTTACAGAAGAGAAAGAGAGAGAGAGAGAGCAAACACCACACTTACCATAAGGAATGATCATGACACTTCCCCTCTCTATTTTTCTCTCATTTTTAGATTTTGAATGTACATGTCCATGTGCTTGGTGTGTTTCTCAAGCCCCTGGGTCTGGGACTCGAACCAAATGGTTGGCCATGTGGGATCAAGCCACCTTAACCACCATGCATGGGCTTATCTGACATTTATTTGTGTATGTTAAATCATTCTTGCATCCCGGGAATAAATCTAACTTGGTCATGGTATATGATCCTCTTAATGTGCTGTTAAAATCAGCTTGCTGTTAAAATCAGTAATATTTTTGAGGATTTTTGGTTCTATGTTCATCGGGAATATTGCCTCTTAACTTGTCTTATAGTGTACCTGTCTTGCTTTAGCATGAGTGTAATGCTGTTCTAATAAGTTAGAAAATGCTCCTTTTTTATATTTTTGAAAGTTCGAGAAGGATTAGTATTAGTTCTTTAAATACTTGGTAACACTCATCTATGAATCCATCTAGCCCTATAATTTTTTTTGTTAAAAGGCTTTCTATTGCTGATTCAATCTCTACTGGTCCACTCAGATGTTCTATTTCTTCATGATTTATACTTGGTAGGTTGTACGTGTCTAGGAATTTAGTTTTGTTGGTCTTTTGTATTGTCTTTATAGTCTCTATTTTACTTATTTCTGTTTTAATCTTTGTTATTTCCTTTCTTTTGCTAATTTTGGGGTTTGTTCTTTTTCTGTTTCTTTGAATTGAAAAGTTAGGTTGTGGGCCAGCAAATGGCATAGTGGTTGGAATTCTGGACTCCCACATGGCTAACTGCAGTTCAAGTCTTGGACCTGGTGGCTTGCTCTCTCACTTTCTCTCTTGCTCTGTCTCTAGTGAGTGCACATGCTCTACAGCATATCTAAAATAATACTAAATAAAATTAAATAAGTGAATCTTAAAAAAAAGAAAAGTTAGGTCATTTATGTGACATTTCTTTCTTTTCTTAATTTGCATGTGTATCATTATAAACTCCACTCTTAGAATTAATTTTGCTGTGTCCCGTAAGTTTTAGTATATTGTTCTTCCAATGTTTGTCTTAAAATAATTTAAAACTTTACTCTTGATTCACTGATTATTCAGAAGTGCATTAAGTTCTACATATTTGTAAATGTTCCAGAAATACTTCCTATTATTTTCCTTTTTCATACCACTGTGGTCAGAAAAGATACATATGATTTCAATCTTCTAAATTCATTAGACTTTGTTTATGGCTCAACATATCTATCCTGGAGAATGTCCCATGTTTACTTGAGAAGAATATGAATTCTGCTATATGATAGAATGTTCTGTATTTCTTAGGAGCATTTGTTCTATAGAGTTGGTCAAATCTGTTTTCTTAATGATTTTGTATCTGGTTGAGCTATCCATAGGCAGTTGTCTTCCTTTGAATATATTATCCTACTACCTCCTGGCCTGTAAGATTTCTTCTTAGAAGTATACTGATAGCCTTACAATGGTTCCCTTGTATGTGATGAAGCTCTTTCATCTTGTACTTAAAAGCTTCTTTCATTTTTTCTCCTTTGACTTTTTCCAATTTGATTATAGTGTTTTTGTATATTTTCCTTTGAATTGATCTCACTTAGAATCCTTTGAAGCTTCGTGATTGGATGTCCATATCATCTCTATAATTTGGGAAGTTTTTAGCTGTTATTTCTTTAAATAAGCTTTCTTTCCCTTTCTATGATTCCCGTGGTGCTTTATGTTTACTTGATTGTGTCACATATTCTTTATTATTTTTTACATCAGTTTCTCTAATTAGCTAATGTCCAATAGTGTCTTTGAGTTCATGAATTCTCTTTTCTGCACATTTGAGTTTGCTGATGAAGCTTTCTATTGTATTTTATAGTTTTGTTATTGTATGCTTCAACTCCAGGATTTCTGTTGGTTCTTTTTATGATTTCTATTTTTTAAATGAAACTTTTCCTTTTGTTTATGTATTGTTTTCCTGATATTACTTGTCTGTTTTCTCTTGCATCTCTGAGTTTCTCTACTGTGATTAGTTCTTTAGCCAATTTACAGATCTCCATTTCTGTGGGGTTGATTACTAGAGCTTTATAAGTTTCCTTTTTTTTTTTGTGTTTGTGTCATGTTTGCTTGATTCTTTGTTATACATAGAGCCTCTGTGCATTTGAAGGAGGAGTAAATATATTTTGCATTCTTTACATACTGGTTTCAGCAGCCCAAGACCTGTTGATTGCCTCTGGGATCACAGTTGAGTAAGGTTTGAAATGTATCATTTTACTACTCTGGCCCCACAATGGTGTCCACATTAGGCAGCCCATTACTAGGGGCTCAAGCAGATATAGGTCCTGTCTGATCCCTGGACAGACTGAGCTCTCTGTAGGACCATGGTCAGTAACACTGATGCTAGGACCAGAGTCTGCTTCAGTGTCTACAGTTGGTTCTACTGATAGCGGGCTTTTTACCAGGTGGACAGGTGTGGTTTCTTCTGGATTCCTGGGAGGTCTTCTGATAAGTCATGAAATACCTGATAAGTCCTTGGGCAGGAAATCCTGGCTCCATACTGAGGCTGAGAGGGGTCAGTTGAGTCACAGTGCTGCTTCAAGGTCCATGGCTGAGATGCAGGTCGGCAGCCCTGCCACCAGAGGCATAGGATGAGTGTGTCTCCTGGTTGGTTCTGTATCAGCAGGACTTCTGCTAGGTCACAGCTGAGTGAGGCTAGGGTAAGATACAAGGCTATTTCAGGATCTGCTGTGGGACCAGTGTTGTCGAACCTGTTTCCCAGGACAAGACGTATGCGACTTCCAGCAGGTCCTTGGGCAGACATGAATGATCTCAGGTCACAGCTGGAACCAAGTTATGGATATGTCTCAGGATCTTCTATGGGACAGAGGTTGGGAAGCATGCCTCCTAAGGAATGGATGGCTGTGACTCTTGGCAGGTCTTCCATGGGGTGAGGCTAAGACTGTTAACAGGTGGGAGCTGAGAGGAATTAGAACTCAGTTAAAAGGTTATTCTGGTGTCCACTGCTGAGACCAAGGTCTGTAGGCCCATCATTGGAGACATTGATGGGTGTAGCCCCTGCAGAGTCCCTTGGAAGGTGGTTCTGGTGGCAGGATCCAGGAAAAACGGGTTGTAGCTGAAACCACAAAAAGATGAAGTTGTTTACAGGTCTATAGATTGCACCCTGGTTTACTACTGTCATTTTTATGCAAGCATGCCCTCTCAAAATGATTCTTCTCACTTCACTCTTGGGCTCTACTGGAGTTTCTCAGTCTCCTACTTGGGTACCAAAGCTCTCATAATGATACTTTTGTCCTGGGTGGCTGCCAAACTCTTGTTCCTGCAGAGGGGTATGAATAGAGGACCTCTCACTTCATTCTGCTGACATCTGTGTGATTCTCTTGATCTAAAGAAATACTAACTTTTCCATGAAATGGAAACTATTATATTTTAAATATTTATGCACTTAAACAATTTTCATGATACATTTTTCATGGTGAATTTTCTTTGAGTGGATGCATGTAGTTTTGTCAATCACACATCTGTACAGAGGTAGGAAATTCTCAAGACAAGATTTAAACATTATTTAAAGAATTATTTATTTAATTATCATTATTTTTCAGTTTGCCATAGGGTTCATGTCCCACCAGAGAGAGAGAGAGAGAGAGAGAGAGAGAGAGAGAGAGAGAGAAACAGAGAGACAAAGAGAGGAGGAAGTGAGAAAGCAAGTTACAAGGTCTGAGACTTGAACTGTTGTCAGCCATCTGGAATTCTTGTGCCTTAACCACCACACCACCTGCTGGCCCCAAAGCTTTAAACTTTTACAAGTTTTCCATTATTTTTTTCTTATATGTTATGTTAAAAACTTAGTATTGGGACCAGCAGTTAGCATAATGGCTGTGTCGCTGGACTCCCACGTAGTTGACCGTGGTTCGCGTCCCGGACCCAGTGGCTTAAAACTCACGCTGGGTGCGTGTGTGTGCATGCCCAAGATCCCGAGAGGAGAATGGAAGAGAAGGGATTATGGTGTGGCCATCCCCCCTGGGGGGTGATTTCTCGCTTTCTGTCTCTCTGTTTCTCTCTGTCTGGCGAGCGCACACGCCCTATAACAAAAACCTCTCCAAAAAAAAATAAGAAAGAAAAGAAAAATACTTATTCTTTAATATCTCCTTAGATGAAACATCAATCCAATAGTAGCACATTGAAACATGCATTTTTAAGCAATCTCTACTTCTACTGCAAATAGAAAAGAATCTCTAGGAACAAAATGAATTGCTCTACATCAAGTTGCATTGCTACTTAAAGCAAATGTATTTTGTATTATGATTGTATTTTCTATTGGAAGATTTGAGGCATATTTTAGTTCTATTATTGTGGGACTTCTATTATCAAGCTGATCATTATTTGTTATTTGTTGAATCTTAACCTTAGACAAGTGTATTGTCCCTTCATGATGAAAGACTTATAGGAGAGCTTTTTTATTTTTGGTAAAAATCTCATGTTTCAAATTAATTTTGAAAACAAATAATATAAAAATATTGATTATTTCATTAAATAGCTTAAAATGGTGTTACATATTTGGTAGTTTAAAGATTGTGAATCCTGTAATTTATTCAGAAATTTTTGCGGAATCATATTTTTTATTGGACTGCCTGCTCTTCTTATTAATTGCATTTCAATTCACATTCTACTTGCTCTGATCTTAAATTATTTAAATTGAAACAAAATTATACTTCACATTTACAGTGGCCTCACTCTCTAATATAGGCTTCTAGTGAAAAAGAGGCAGAATGTTGTATTTATTTTTTTATATCCCCTAATTGCCGGTACGCTCTGCAAGATTCTATTTTGTCCAGGTGGTTGTTTTGAAGCATGTTGGTGCTTTCAGAACCTCTTGAAATATTTACAGATGATGAATCTGCAGCCAAAACACTCAATAAACAGCACCTGCAGAACTCAGACATTGTCTAAATTCGGAAGTAAGAACTGAAGACTAGTGGTTCAAATGGTTCTAGGGAATATGACTTTTGGAAGATTTCAGAAATTTGAAGTGAAAACTTGAATCATTTAAAAATCTAACGGCTAGAATTCTTCTCATGTAGTATATTTATGTCATTTTATGATAGTTATAATTAAATGTGTCAGGTTACTAGTCTTTTTGGTAGCCAAGAGATTTGTAGAACTGTACTCCTAAGTTAATTCAGGGCTGAAAGTAATAGTTCCCTGTGCTCAGTACCCAGAGGAGTTTGTCCTCGCTTATGCTAGTTTCACCTTTCATCCAGTGGTGTGCTGGTAAATGCTTAACTAGTTTGCTAATAATAAATAAACAAAAGTCTGATTTGTAGTATTTCCTGGTTTCTACATAAATTATCCTCTATGGCTGAGATTTCACTGCTGGTTTTCAAAATTCCCCCAAATTTAGTAGTCACTCTGAATTTATATCAAGCTGCTACAGCAGGACACTCCAAACTCAATCTGTATTATCCCTGTGTTATTAATCCATAATTAAATAAAATTTATTTATATGTCTATGTATTTATGCTTGTATTTTTTCCATGTTGTTAGATTTTAAAACTTTATTAATATTCTAGGCCAGGTGGAGGCACATTGGTAATGCAGTAGATGAACAGGGGAGAGGAAAAGTGTTTTATTTGCATCCTGGGACCTCCGTAGCATGCCAGGCATGCATGTACACCTGTGATTCTCACTGGCTGAGACAGGAGGTATATTTTGACATGGAGACACTTTTGGAGGCTGGTCTCTTATGGAAAAAATATATACACTGCATATTCTCACTCATTTAATTCGCACATGATAAAACTGTCAAGAGTAACTTTCTTGAAATACCTTAGGATGACTTCTTGCTTTGAGAACAAGAAATTCTGTTTATGGGATTCCTTTTATCATAGCTACAAAATGTATAAGATACCTATAGATAAATCTAACTAAGGAATTCAAAGACCTTTACAAGGAAAACTATGAAAATCTTAAAAAAAAAAAAAAAAGACATTGAAAAAGACACAAAAAGTGGGACAACATCCCATGTACTGGATTGGAAGAATTCATATAATCAAAATGGCAATTCTACCCAAATTAATGTACATATTTAACACAATCCCAATAAAATTACCAGAGGCATTCTTCACATGTCTACAAGAGAATTGTAGAACTTGTCTGGAATTATAAAAGACCCCATACTGCCAAAACAATCCTGTGTAAGAACAGTGAAGTGGGTGGCATCTGTCTCTCTGACCCCAAAATATAAAGCTGTGCTAATCAAAACAGCATGATATTGGCACAAAAACAGACAGGTGGACAAAAGGAACAGAATTGAGACTCCAGAAATAACCCCCAAAACATAAAGCCAACTTATTTTTGACAAAGGAAATCAATCAATCCAGTTGGTAAAGGAAAATCTCTTTAGCAAATGATACTGAAAAAACTCGGTATCCACCTGCATAAAGATGAAACTGGACCCCATCTTTCACCATTAACAAAAGTCTACTCAAAATGCATCGAAAATTTAAATCTAAGACCTCAAACTATAAAACTATTGGTGGAAAACACTGGGAAAACTCTAGGAGACATTGGGTTGGGCAAAGACTTTTTAGATTAGACCCCCAAAGCACAGAAAATAATCCCAAAAATAGACAAGTGGGTTTGAATCAGATTAAGTTTCTGCACAGTAAAGGACACAGTAATTAGTGTGAATTGACAACCCTAAGAATGAGAGAATATTTTTGTAAACTATGTCTCATGTAATGGATGGATAATCAGAATACACAGAGAACCAAATGGGCTTACTCGGTAAAGAAAACAAAAAAAAAAGATTAACCAATAAAAAGATGGGAAAAGAAACTGAACAAAAAACTCTCTAAGAAAGACATATGAATAGCCAAAAAGCATATGAAAAAATGTTCAATATCCTCCAGCATAAGGGAGATGCAGATTAAAACTGCAATGAGTTACCACCTTATCCCTGTCAGATGATAAAAGATTAAAAATACAAAAAATGATGAGTGTTGGCTGGGGTGTGGTGAAAGGGGAACTCTCCTACACAGTAGGTGGGAATGTAAATTGGTCCAGCTGCTGTGAAAAAACAATATGGAGGTTTCTCAAAGACCTACAAATAGAAATACTATATGATCCAGCAGTTCCATGCCTGGGTATTTACCTAAAGGACAGAAGAATGCTCAGTTGGAACAGTGCTTCCATATCTATGTTTATTGTGACTTTATTCACAATTGCTAAGACATGGAACCAACCCAGATATCTATGAACAGATGAATGGATTGAAAAAGTGTGGCACATACACTTTATGGAATACTATTCAGGCATTAAAAAAGAAGACCCTAGCATTTGGTAGAAAGTGGATGAATATAGAAAATTTATTGCTGAGTGAAGCAAGTCAGGCTATGAAAGTGAGATGTTGTATGTCTCCACTTAACCTATACTGACTGCCTACACTCTATGGTAGAGACCGAAAGATTGGAGGGTATAAAAGCATTGAAAATAGTATGGACACTGGAGACAGTGTGGAAGGAGAAGATGGGAGAGAGCAAGAGAGAAGGAAGGAGAATAGGGGGAAAAATAGAGAAGTAAGACATTTGTGGAACACAGAAATGGTTTATTACCTGTCAACATGTATAGTATTCGCATCTGGACTGATCTGAGGTGTATTATAAGCTAAATGATGTATAGCGATTGAATGTTTAAAATAATTATAAAAATAAATTATATTTATGGGAAGAAAATAAAAATGATCAATTCTTTTTTCTCCACAAAGACGCAAATAAATGTGTATCTGTGAGAGAGAAAGGGGAAGAATTGTAATGAAAAGGTAAAATTTAGTATATTATTTATTTCTCTTAATAACATTTATGTGAACTTTTGAAGTTAATATAGTTTGTATCCTGGCGAAGAGTAAGTTTTCAAAGTTTGCTGAAGGACTGTGAAGTCTGCTTGTTTTACTTATCTTTGTTTTCTTTTTCCTCTTCTATTTGTATCCTTTGGAGTATTTTTACATTTTTATTTTATATCCTCTGTTGCCAGTCGTGTTATTAACTCTTAACAATTTGCTGTGTTATTTTAATGGCTGCTTTGGGTTTATAATATACATACTTAACAATATAGTCAACTTTCAAGTGATATATTTTATGTTTATATATAAGAATCTTTCAATGGTATACTCTCCTTCCTCCCCACCCTTGGCTTTTATTATAACACATTTATCTTCTGTATATGTTACAAATCCCACAATACATTGTTATCAATATTGCTTTAAGAAGACAGTTATGTAATTACCATATTAACCATGGTGGCACAGGTGGTAAGGTGCTGCTGCACAATGCTGAAGGCATATGTGGCAGATGGGAAATCCTGGGGTATCTTGTGTGGTAATACTGTATGATGGCAGTCCTCTATCTCATTAAACAAAGAAAAAAACTTAAAAAATGGTAAATCTTTCTATTTTTGTTTTCTGTAGAGAGATTTTTGCTATAGGGTGTGTGTGCTTGCTAGAGAGAGAGACAGACAGAAAGCAAGTGAGAAATCACCCTCCAGGAGGGATGGCCATACTGCAATCCCTTCTTATCCAGTCTCCTCTTGGGATTTTGGACATGCAAGTACATGTGCCCTGCTGCGTTTTAAGCCACTGGGTTGGGACTTGGACTGTGGTTGACTGCATGGGAGTCTGCTGATGTAACCATTAGCCATCTGCTGGTCCCAATATATCTCTTTAAAACATTTCAATCATCAGGAAAAAAACCCTTTTATATTTACCCTTGGAGTTAGTATTTCCAGTGCTCTCTTTGGGTCTATCGAGGCTTCCATATGGCATTTTCCTTCTTGAAAGGTTTAATACTTTTTGTAGTATACACATGCTGGCAATCAATCCTTTTGACTTTCGTGTGTCTGAAAAGGTATTTTTTGCCTTGCTAAACAAAAATTTTGGCATATTTTAGATTTCAGGGAAAGACTCAAAAATAGAAAAAAATTTCCATATACCTTTCATTCAGTTTTCCCAGTTGTTAGTATCTTGTTTTATTATGGCACATATGTCAAAACTAACTAGACTCCAGACTGTCTGGATCATATCAGGGCTTCTATTAATGTCCTTTTTTGGTGGCAGAATACAGACCAGAGTACCACACTGCATATATCCGTCATGTTTCTTTAGTCTTCTCTCATCCATGACAGTTTCAGTTTCTCTTCTTTTTCATGACCTTGATTTTTGAGGAGTATCAATCAAGTATCTCCTAAGGTGCCCCTTAATTGGTGTTGGTCTTAAATTTTTCTCAGTATTGAATTGGAGTTATGGGCTTTTGGATAGACTGCTATAAAAGTCAAAATGCTGTTTCTCCACATGATGTCAGAGGGTACATGATAGCCATGTGACCTCACTGGTAATAGCTTTTCTCACTTGGTGTAGACAGAGTATTGCCAGGTTTCTCCACTGTAAAGTTATGTTTTCCTTACATGTTCTGTTTTTTTCAATGTGAGTCATTACATCTAGCCATCTTGAAATAGAATGTGTATGTGTGTTAAGTTCTACTTTCTGGAAGGTGTAACATCTACATATATGATTTGGAATTCTTCTCTAAGGAAGATTTGTCTCAATATCAGTATAGTCTTAAGTATATTTACTTTATACTTTGATTTATAATACAATGGTACATTATTTTTCTGTTCAAATTTTTATAACTTTGGCTATTGAGAGCTCTTTCAGGTTGACTCCTGTGTTCCTCTGAGATTTTTATAGAGTACTTAATTTCTGGTTATGCAAGTTACTTCAGGTGCCTTAGCCCATGAATCATCTATTTCTCCAAGGAGCCATGGTTACTTTTTATGGCAGATTGTATTTAGAAATGGTTGTGGGTTGAATTGTGTCCTCTCTCTCCACCTCACTCCCTGAAATTTATATGTTGAAATCCTCACCATCGGTGTACCAGAATGTGACCTTATTTGGAAATATTGGCACTGAAGATGTAATTACTTAAGATGAGATCATACTCGAGCAGCCCCCTAATCTAATATGACCTGTGCCCTTTTAGAAAGTGGAAATTTGTACTCAGGCATGTACACCAAGAGAATGCCTTGTGAACATCAAGATAGACTCAGAAGTGATACCTCTATAAGCCAAGTAAAGCCAGAGATTTCCTGCAAGCTATTAGAAGCTGGGCAAGGGGCATGAAAAAAATTCTTTGTCGTAGCCCTTAAAGAAAATAAGCCCGAGACCAGCAGCTATGTTGCTGGACTCCCATGTAGTCAGCCGTGGTTCGAGTCCTGGACCCAGTGGCTTAAACTCACGCCGGACATGTGTGCATGCATGCCCAAGATCCCAAGAGGAAAATGGAGGAAAAAGGATTGCGGTGTGGCCATGCCCCCTGGGGGGGTGAGTTCTCGCTTTCTGTCTCTCTCTGTCTTTCTGGCAAGCGCACACGTCCTATAGAAAAAACCTCTCAAAAAAAGAAGCCCTATTGACACCATGATCTTGAACTCCCAGCCTTTAAAACTGAAAACTGTGAGGCAATAAATTCCTGTTTTTTTCTTTTTCATTTTTCGTTTTTCTTTCTTTTTTTCTTTTTCTTTTTTTTTTTTTTTTTGAGAGGTTTTTGCTATAGGGTGTGTGTGCTCGCCAGAAAGACAGAGACAGAGAGATAGAAAGCTAGAAATCACCCTCCCAGGAGGATGGCCATGCCACAATCCCTTCTCCTCTTGGGATCTTGGGCACGCATGCACACGTGTCTGGTGTGAGTTTAAGCCACTGGGTCCGAGACTCGAACTGCGGTCGACTACATGGGAGTCCAGTGACATAGCCATTATGCTAACTGCTGGTCCCTCTTTTTTCTTTCTTTCTTCCTTTCTTTTCTTTTCTTTCTTTCTTTATTATTATTATTATTATTATTATTTTGTCTTTTAGTTTATGGTACTTTTATGGGAGCCCTAGCAAATTAATGAAGAACCCAAGATCTAGATGCTGGGTATGTTTGTTGCTACTGAGGTGTCATTCCTCCTAGGCTTCTCTCACCTTATAAGCTAGGAGTCTGTGTATATTGGTATGTGTGTATTTATATTAACCCATGTGTACACATATGCCTAGGCTTTTTGTGTCATCTTTGCTTTTGAAAGATACTTTCAGTGAACATAAAAATATGGGTCGGCAATTCTCAGCATGTGAACATAGAATTATGGGTCGGCAATTCTCAGCATTTTAAAGATATTGCTTCATTCTCTTCTGGCTTACATTGTTTCTAATGAGATGTCTGTTGTAATCTTTATATATACATAATATATCTCTGTACGTTATATGACTTCTGTTTTAAGATTTTCTCTTCATCACTAGTTCTTTTTTTTTTTTTTTTTTTTTGAGAGATTTTCACTGTAGGGCGCGTGCGCTCGCCAGACAGACAGAGAGAGACATAGAGACAGAAAGCGAGAAATCACCCCCCAGGGGGGATGGTCACGCCTCAGTCCCTTCTCCTCCATTCTCCTCTCGGGATCTTGGGCACGCATGCACACGCGCCCGGCATGAGTTTTTTAAGCCACCGGGTCCGGGACACGAACCGCGGTCGACTACGTGGGAGTCCAGCGACATAGCCATTACGCTAACTGCTGGTTCCCCTTCATCACTAGTTTTGAACAATTTATGATATGCATTGCTGTGTTTTATGGCTTCTTTTTATTTTGGTACTTAGGATCTTTTGAGCTTTCATAGTTTTCATCAAATTTGGAAATATCCAGACTTTTGTCAGTACATTTCTCTTTCAGTGACCTAATTATATGAGGCCATTTAAAGTTGTCTATTGCTGTGCCTTCAAGTTCATAAAAATTTTCTTTTTCAATTCCTACTCTGCCCTTAATTCCATCGCAAATAGGTTTTTATTTCAGACACTTTAATTTTCACTTCTCGAAGCTTTTTTGGGGGGGTCTTTTAAACATTTCTCATATCTTTAGTTTCTTGAATTTAAAATAGCTATTTAAATGCCTAGGTCTATTCTATTATCTGTATATCTGTGTTGGATTTGATTGGTTAGTTCCCACCCCCATTATGGATTGTATTTTATTATTTTTTGAATTCCTTATAGTTTTTGATTGGATGCCAGATATTGTCAATTATACTATGTTGAAGGTTTTATTATTATAAGTATTTTGTACCTTGTTTTGAGATGTCATTAAGTTACTTGGAAGCAATGACTTGGTCTCATTTTAAAGTTTGGTTAGATGGAATCAGAAGTGTGTAGTTTTGTTCTAATTTTACCTATTATCTGAGGCAAAATCCTTCTGAGTATTCTCCCAAATGTCCTATAGATGATTAGGCTTTTTTGTTTGTTTCTTTGTTTATAATTTTAACTTGTGGGAAAATGAATTATTCCCGGTTTTGTGTGAGTTCTGGGAATATTACTTCTTATCTTTTCATGTGGTTCTTTCCTCTAACTCAGATAGTTTCTTCACATGCAGGATCAGTACTCAGCTGAAGACTAAGAGAAAAAGCTCCTTTGGATAAGCATCTCTGAAGTGCTCTGGAGCTGTATCACTCTCTTATTAGTACTCCACCCTGCAAACTCTAGCCACCTTCACCTTCCCAGAATCTCGGCTTCATCTTAAGTCTGAGTGACTGCTAGACTCTGCCTTAATTCCTCCTTTTGTAACATACCCTGGAAACTTTCTCTAGGAAGAATTCTGGGTGATCCTAATAGTTCCCTCATTTATTGCTCATCTCTTGGGAATCACTGTCCTTTCCTTATCTTTCAAATTGTTTACACACACACATTCACACACACACACTTTCCTCCCTCTCCCCCTACATGAGAAGATAAATCTTGTCCTTCCAGCTTGGCCAGAGTGAAAATCAATAGGCACTTTTGGTCTAATTTGTCCCCACCCATTCTTTTAGCCTCTATTCTCTAGAAGTCGTAGCCTTAGAACCCTTTCTTCGTTGTGATAGCCAGACTCCATAATAGCCCCCATGATCTCTACCTTGATATTCACACTCTTGTGTAGTTGTCCCTTGCATTGTACATTGGTGAATGTGGCAGAAGGAATGATAATCTAACGTCTGATGTTAAATTTAAAAAGATGAGAACTTCCATCTTGGGTGTAATGTTACTTTCCTATCCTGTACCTCTTAGATCACTTACTCTATAGGAAGCCATGTGGCTCTGTGGTGATGCCTACACTGGGAAGAACTAAAGCCTCCTGCCAAAGTCACATGAGTGAGATGAAAGCATAATCTTCATGACAGTCACATTATGAGACGACTGAATCCTTGGAAGACAGTCTCATTATGAGAGACCTTGACCTTTGTCTACTCAGCTCACCCATTCCCAGGTTTATGATCCTTATAAACTCTGTGATATGGGACCAGCAGATGGCCTAGAGGTTATGTTGCTGAACTTCCACATGGCCCATCACAGTTCAAGTTATGGGTATGGTGGCTTGAAAATCATGGCAGGTGGTGGTTAAGTTGCTGAACACTGCCACATGGCTGATGGGGTCTGAGTCCTGGACCAGGTGGCTTCCTTTCTTACTTTCTGTCCCTCCACCCTCAACACACACACCTCTCTCTCTGGTCAAGTTAAAATAAATGAATAAATAAATTAAAAAAAAATCATGCCAGGCGTGTGTGTTCATGCCTAAGATCCTGGGAGGAGAAAGGAGGAGACAGGATTGTGGTGTGACTATCCCCCCAGGGATGGGGGTGATTTCTTTCTCTCTCACTGTGTTTGTCTGTCTGTCTGTCTCTCTCTCTAGTGAGTGCACAAGCCCTAAGGAAAACAAAAACAAACAAACAAAAATCCTAAACACACACATACCTCAAAAATAAAAGCAAAAAAATATAGTATAATTGTTTGGTGTTTCAAAATTGTGCTAAATCTTGGGGTAATTAGCTACATGGTAACAGATAACTAAATACAGTGATTCAGCAGATACATACTGATAATATGGGCAGGTTGTTGGATGCCCCTCATTCCTACAAGATGAAGTTGTCTCCTATATATGGTACTCAGAGTTCTTGATTATCTTCCTCCTGTCACGTCAACCTCTTATTTTATTACACTAGATCATCAAAGGTTTGTTTCATGTATCGTAACTTGCTGGCATTCCTCAAATAAGCCAGACAATTTTTGTCTTTGCAGATCTTCTTCCCTTATCTATTTTCTTTTATTTACCGAGCTTCTGTTCATCTTTTAAGACTCAGGTCAACATTACATCATTCTTGACCTTGCCAAGACGATTTGTATCTTTCCCTGCTTCTTAGGATTCCTATTACAAGACACAAAGCCCTACCGTATGCCTAACACTGTATTTCAAGACAAATTAGTTCAAAGGTTACTTCCTTCATGAAACTTATCCCCTAGCGAGTGTAGAATTCAGCCTTCATTGCCATGGATATGTACCATATTTTATCAGAGTATTTGTGACAGACCGTATTTTTGCTCATTTGTTTGCTTAATGCCTCTCTTCATTTATTAGACTATCTTTCTTGTGAAGGGGTTGAAGAGGTCTCATTAATTGTCACCTCAAAGCACAAGGCTTGGCATATAGTAGGGATTTAATAAATGTTGATTGAATACATTTAGTATTCTTAGCTTGTTATGTTTCCTTTAGAACCAAATGCTTGTTTTATAAGCTCATAGTTCTCTTTTAAGTAGTCAGATTTTAATTTAAAGCTTAATTATTAATTTCTAGTTTTCTTTTATTATTGTTATTTTTCTTTTAGGCTTTTTGCCATGGGTTGCATGTACTTGCCAGAGCCAAATGAATAGAGACAGAGAGAGAAAGTGAGAAATCATCACATCCTCTAGGGGGATGATCACACTGCAATACCTTCTTCCCCATTCTCCTGGGATTTTAGGCATGGCTGCACATGTGCCCAGTGTAATTTTCAAGCTGCCAAATCTGGGCCTCAAACCATGGTCAGCCAGGTGGGAATCCAACACCTTAAAAACCATGCCACCTGCTGGTCCTTAATTCCTGGTTATATTGTAGTATTTTCAGAGTGTGTGGCCTTTATATTTTCCCCTTTTAAAGTTTAATTGAGGTTGGTTCTGAAGCTGCCACTAGACCTAAAAATTTTCCCAAGTTTTAAAAATACTGTTTACAGGGACCAGCAGTTAGTGTAATGGCTATGTCGCTGGACTCCCATGTAGTCGACTGCAATTCGAGTCCCGGACCCGGCGGCTTAAAACTCACGCCGAGCACGTGTGCGTGCGTGCCCAAGATCCCGAGAGGAGAATGGAGGAGAAGGGATTGCGGTGTGGCCGTCCCCGCTGTGGGGTGATTTCTCGCTTTCTGTCTCTCTGTCTCTCTCTGTCTGTCTGGTGAGCGCATGTACCGTATAATGAAAAAGCTCTCCAAAAAAAAAAAAAAAAAGAAAACCTGAGAGAAAAAAAAATACTGCTTACATAAGTATTCTAGGACAATTGAAAGGTTGCTGTATTATTTGTTTGTAGGGAATATAATATGTACGTGTTTAAAACCTTAGTAATTGTTCTCATTTGTTATAATGCCGTTCAGTAATAGGAATATGTCTCCTGTACTTATAACTCTGTCAATTTCTTCTTATATTTATATTAGGGTTTGTTTGGTTTATTTTAATGCTGTGTTAGTACATAATAGTTCATGGTTTATATTGTTTTATCAAAATAAATGATCACCTGTATATTATTTTCTCATTGACATTTTTTTCTTCCTAGGATTCATACTTAAAAGAAAAAAAAAATTTACCAGAGGGTATATGAGCTTATCAGTTAGAAAGCAACTCCCCTGGAGAATGTTCATGCTATAATCCCTTCTTTTCTATTCTTTTTCATTTTGGGATTTTGGGCATGTACACACACATTGCATATTTTTCAAGCTTCCAGGTCTAGGACTCAAACTATGCAGTCAGCCATGTGGGATCCAGCTGCCTTAACCACAGGCTGGCACTAGACTCATACTTTTATATTAATATTATTGCTGATTGTATTTAAGGCAATTGCTGCCTGTACTTGAGTGATAGGAAGAAGTGCCTAAACATAGAAATAAGATTTGCTCATGAGAGTTGAGTTTTAAACTGCTCATAATAGTTCAAAGCAATAATACTGAATGCCAACTGGACGAGATGATAACTTTCTAGATAAGAACATTTTTATTTTTGTGTCTTTCACTTTGATACTTATTTCTTTATTTGGGAGTTCATGTCAAATAACACTTTATGAAATAGTTGCATGACACAATACACTGAAAAAAGATGTTTTACTTTGGTAGTTCCTTTATGGTGTCTTTATTTTTCGGACCATAAATTACTTGGCTTAACAGTTTAGCAATGACGCCTAAAGCTGAAATGCTATAAAATAATTGATGAACCATTGGAAATGTAATGGATGCATCTTTAAAATTATAATGAATATATTGGAAAAGATTATGTGGTAGACACATCACATTTACTTACTACTTTTAGTGCATCTCACTGTCATAGGGGGCAAGATGCATTTGAACTTGATTTAACAATTGATTTAATTGATTTTGTTATCCATATCTGAACTTAAAAATAAATGCTGTACAAGTGAAATAGTAGCAAGCACTTTTGTATTTATAGCAAGTCTTTAGATTATTCTGAGCCTTAACATATTTTTCATTTAAAGCAAATGGAATAACTTATTTTTTTCTGTTAATAATTTAAAAATGGAAACTGATGGCCATATCTGTATTTCTCTACCATTGGCCAATAATTTTTGAGTACTTTCATTAGAAAAATGGTAATTATAGCGAATAGTTATCTGTTGATCAAAATATTCTACTTCTCTAAAATACTTCTGTGAAGACTTTCATTTTTCAGTCATAATCTGTGGATCAATTGTTTTTAAAAAGTCAATGTTTGTCAAGAATGAAAAGACCTAGAACTTGAAGAGATTTAAAAGATAGAAATTAAAGGAACAACTATGTACATATATTAGTAATCCATCAACTAGGAAACCAAATTTAACCACCCCATCTCTAAATATAGTCACATTTCTCAGAAAGAATAGGGGAAAAAAATCTATGAACAAATAAATAGATGACACAAAGTTCACGTGTGAAAGACTGTGTTATGTATTTCACCTTACAGAGTTCATATGCTTCCACTTAGTTTCTACTTTAGACAAAGCACTACCAAGCTTTTCAGAAGTTGATGGAGCTAATAATAAATTAGGGAAAAGTGGTGGCCAGTTTGACAGCAAGCAGAGACAGAAATTTATAAAACTAGATACATAAATTAAGAGCACATCCGTTTAGGCTTTTCAGTGTAGTATGATGTCTTTTGAGAGTATCATTGTGTATGTGTATGTATTATGTATGTGCTATATTTGTTTGACATATGTTTATATATTTATTAGATTTTATTTTACAAGGATTGCAACATTGTGATTTTTTTTTTCTGCCTCATCCTTTAAGTTAGCTAGGATCATGGGCACATACCACCAGGCCCAGTCTGTTCAAGTAGGACTGGGAACTGAGCCTGGGCTTCCTATGTGGCCTCACTATGTGTGTGTATCTCATCACCCTTCCATTCATGCCACCCAGGCTGGGTTGAGACTACTATTACATTATTTGATAATATATATTATGTACATATTCACATACATTTTATGATATAATTATTAATAAAGTTCATCCTGAAACAGACAAGAAGCATCAGGGAAAGGATTAAATAAAGCTTTATCATAATCTGGGAAATCTTTTGTGGGTTACTTTATTGTATGACAATAGACAAATAAGTTGCTGCACAGGTAAATTCACATTGTGCTTCTTTTCTCTCCACTTAGGTACTTAGGTAGGTCATTCCATTGTACTATAGTAAGCAAACTTTCCATTGCCTTCACCCTTTTGGAAGCTGGTCAGGTGGAATCAAATGGGTTTGATGACTTTATAAATAGAGATAGGTCAAGAGATTCCATTAACAGAATTGTCCTAAATATTTGCCCAGGACTCAGACCAAATGATAACTTAGTGTTGGTAATTTTGGACAAATTTAAAGGCTAAAATAAAATAGAAAAACATAAATTTTGATACTTCCAGTTACAGGGGAATAGAAAATTAATTTTTTTATAACTTTGTTTGAAAAAACATATTTCATAGCATAACCCTTTGTCTTTGGTGATGATTTGCATATTTAAAAATTTTAAGCAATACAGACATCTTTATATATTTTCTTGTACCCTTGGATATGGAACAGCACAAGATTTAATTTTGTACTTGAAAGTTGGTATGGCTATACTTTCAAAATTAGGGAATAAAGTCTTACATTTTAAGATATATTTTGGCCCAGCCTTGGTAGTGCTGTCCATAGCATGCTGGACTGCAGCCTAGAAGCTACGTGGTTGACTTCAGGTCTAGATTCCCATGTTGGCCTGGAAGCCTGCCAGACAGGAGCATGGGTGCCTAAGGGGAATACTTCTGTGTTTCTATTTTGTGAGAACCAACAAAATATGGAGTACCACTGTGGTACATTTTAATAATAAAATAAATTCTCACATCTGATAGCTTATTTCAGTTTATTACATGATATAAACCAGCGAGAATTACAGGTCTTATCTACCGGAAGATTAGAAGGATGGGGGAGGGAGTATAGAAAAATGTTGGCTCATGAAAATAATATCATAAGTAAAATAAACAGTTTCTAGGGCTGTAAAGTACTAAGCTGTTCTTTGAGTGGTTAAAGATGGCCTAAGTCAACATGGTGAGGTTTGCATTTTGAGCTGACTCATTTATTTTGAATTAGGCAAGGTTGGCACCCTCTCTGCTAGATGAATGGCTTTTGACTACATTGTGCTATGTCCTTCTCAATAGGAAACAGCTTTTCCCCCTCACTGAACAGTTTCTAGAGTTGTAAAGGGGATGACTATAGTTTATAATTTATTGCATATCTCAGAGTATAAAAGAGAGGATTTTTTAATGTTCCCAACATAAAGTAATGTTAAAGGGTTGAAATGACGAATATGCTAAATACCAAATCAGTCATTACACATTGTATTCCTGTACAGAAAAGTCATATGTACCTCATAAATATGTACAATTAAGAAAATTAAAAAGAACTGTAGGTCTTGCAGTACAGACACACATTTACACATTCACACTTTAAAAGTAAAATCTAGCATCTTTTTGGATTGCATTGTTAGACTGTTTCTCCCAGCAATTAACATGGTTAGCACCCAGCTCTTACTAAGAGTTTAGTAAAGATTTGCTAATTGACTTGATTTTTTATTCTCAAGTATACTTATTTGATAGGAAGGTAGATATTTGAGTAGATTTTTAAATCTGAAAAGCTGTAGTGGGAATGGCATTTCATCATCTAGTTCTGTATCATGAGTTTGCCACTAATCAGAAATTTTAGACTTTGCAATTTTCTTGCACTAAAACAATAAATTTCCTCCAAATATGATTAGGTTGTTACATAATTGAAAAACAGTAATTTATGTGGACAGACTCCTTTTAAAAACTTTTTTAAAAGTTGACTTTTTCAGGGCTGGCAGGTGGCATGGTGGTTAAGAAGCACTGGACTCCCACATGGCCAACTGTGGTTCAAGTCCTGGACCTGGTGGCTTACTTCCTCACTTTCCTTCTCTCTCTCTCTCTCTCTGTCAGATCAAGCTGGAAAATAAAAATAAAGTTAAATAAAATAATTTTTTAAGAAAAAAGTTGACTTTTTCTTTGCAATATGTGTTACGTGCCCACAATTACTTCATAATTTGTTGAAACCCAAGGAACCATAAGGGTTAATGTTTAGTTTAAACATTTTTTCCAACCAATAAAATTCATTTCATTTTCCTATGCATATCACAATTGCTCTGAGCCTAGCCTGCCTCCTAATTGAGTTTCTTATTTAAATGGTGAAATGGCTTCTTAATAACTTTTTAAATTATTTAGCTATTTTAACAGAGCTCAATCTTTTTGTCTAGAAAATAGTGTCGTTAAAACTGTTAGCAGATGAGCCTACGTACCAGAATTGCTTCTTATTAATGATGATAACCCAGAATCCCTAGTAATGCTTTTGTATGTGCATTTCACTTGTTTTTCTTCCCTTTTATGCTACCTCAGCTCAAAATGCAAACCTTACCATGTTGACTTAGGCCATCATTAACCACTCAAAGAACAGCTTAGTCCCAGACTCATTTATTTTGAATTAGGCAAGGTTGGCACCCTCTCTGCATAGATGAATGGCTTTTGACTACATTGTGTGATGTTCTTCTCAATAGGAAACAGCTTTTCCCCCTCACTGAACAAACACTGTCACTTTTATTACTGATCATTAATGGTTAGACATGAAGCTGGCTGTCTCTTGATGTTACCCTAGTGATTACATATTCATTTGCTGTGTACGCTCTAACAAATGGGCTCTGTGTTCGTCTACTTGTGATCGTTTTTCAGATAACAATCTGCAGCCAGTTTGCTCCTGACCCTGACCTTAGGATATTGCTGGTTTGGTGTCATCTTGTTTGTTAATTCATTCCTTGATTACACAGCACTTATGCCTAATACATTTTCATCACACTCCGTAGCAAATTTCCATTATCCTTACAACCTGGAGCTCGTGTCTCTACTTTGTCAGAGTCAGTTTGGTAGTGACGATGGCAGCATCTAGCAATACAGTAAAAAGGTTCTTAAACAGGATGGGGGAAGGAAATGTTGGGCTGTATTCTTAGTTTTTATGTCCCAGAGACTTGGCAAGGGAAGGAGCTATGCCCACTAAATCTGTTCACAGCCAAGTGTTTTTAAAATTTGAGAATTTTCTTTTTTGGAGCTCTCCATTCTGTGGACCCTTTGGAACACTGATAAAACAGATTGCCTGTAAGAGAGTCAATATAAAAATAGTCTGTAAGAATGCATGCCACCATCTGTGTTTTCTTATCTAGAATGTATCCTTGTCTTAGAATGACTTCCAAATTAATATGCTTATAAATATTAATTTATGGGAAAATGAAAGTGTGTCAAAGTGTATGTGAATATTATATATGTACATATATACATTACACACATAGTTTTGGATGTTTCTTCTGAATTAGTAAGTTCAATTTGAAAGTTACTTTTGAAATGTTAAAGTGCATCTAGGAGTTTAAAAACAGTCATTTTTATGATAGGAATGCACATCAGCCATCACATGCTTAGTGGTTCACAAAACACAAATGCATTTACTTTTGGATAACGTATACCTTGTACACAATGTATGGTGTATGGCTGCTATCTATGAGGATGCTAGCTTATGCTAGAATATGGAGAGAGTATAAAAGGTGAAATTATTTATTAAGCAAAGAAAAAAAAGTAAAGCTGATGTAGTATAAGAGGAAAATATTTGACAAAAATAAGCTAATATTTGAAGGAAAACAGGTAAATATGATTCTATTTGGCCTAACTTGCTCTAGTAATAATGAGTCATAATTCCCTTTTAAAATCTATCTCTCTCCCCTTTTTGGTAAGAAATCAATAGCAATGCATCCCAGAAGTTCTTTGTCTTGATTTATTGACAGTGAAGCTCCATGTCTAGGGAAAATCTCTGCAAACCATGTTGTATAGTGCTTAGCATGAAGACCCCCATTTTAAAATGACCTTTAGCCTGATACTTGGAGGAAAATATTTGAAAATGAAGTCAGATAATCTTTATTTTTTCTTCACATGATTTCATTTCCTACATGAAAAGTACTTTTAACTAGACAGGTTAGGAAAGATGGTTCTGGAAGCTACTGAACGAGGGCAAATTTCCTCCCCCCTCCATATTTTATCTCTCCACTGTATACACTGTTACAAATTAGTGTATAGTTAACAAGTTGTTGTGGTTTGAATAAGGTTTGTCTTCCAAAGGTTCATGTTCTGGAAGCTTGTCTCCCAGTGTAATGGGATTGGGAAATGATGAGACCTTTAAGAGGTGGTGTCTAATGGGAGAGCACCATCCAATCAGTTGAGGTATGGGAAGGACAACAGAGGAAGTGGGAAATTCTATTTCCTTTCTCTTGGCACATGTCAGCCCTCTTCTCTGTTTCTGTTGACCATATTGTGATACAGCACCAGAGATTGGCCTGATTATGGCCCTTTTTATGTCATTAGTATAAAATAACTTACTTACATAATTCATATCTATTGAACATAACTGCATTCTTTAGAACAAGAAAATTTACAAATGACAGATACTTTCTTTTTTTTGTTCAAAAACTTCAAGATAATATTCACGGTCACTTTTGGCCCTTTTAGCCACCAGAATCCTGAACCGAGTAAAGCTCTATTCTTTATTAATCCTATAGTCTCAGTACTTCTGTTTAGAGACTAAGTCCTTGCCTGGTGTTTAGGAATCCACAGCCCTCTAGTGGGTGTTGATTCACTCATTCCAGGAAGGTCTACCTATTCAATAGAAATCTCCATACTTGCCTAGAATTCTTTTAAAAGGGGGGGGGGCACAATTCTTAGTTCCATAAGTAGAGCTGAAGTCTAAAGAGTCAACATAGACTCAACCCACTCTAGGAGTAAGTAATTCTTATCAAGTCACCTCCTAAGAACAGGTTTAGAGAGAAGGGATGCACTTAAAACATGAAAACCCTGAGTACCTCCAAGTGAGTAGTTCAGGGGGCCATAGTAGGAAAAGTGCTAAGAAGTCTTTCCATAAATGTTTATTGAGGGACCAGCAGTTGGTGTAATGGCTATGTCGCTGGAGTCCCATGTAGCCGACCGTGGTTTGAGTCCTGGACCCAGTGGCTTAAACTCACATCAGGCGTGTGTGTGTGTGTGTGCCTAAGATGCCAAGAGGAGAATGGAGGAGAAGTGATTGCGGTGTGGCCATCCCTTTTGGGGATGATTTCTAGCTTACTGTCTCTGTCGCTTTCTGTCTTTCTGGTGAGTCAAGCACCCTATAGCAAAAACCTCTCCAAAAAAAAAAAAAAATTATTGATATTTAAATACAGCATTTTCTTTTATTTTTTTTCTTTTTCTTTTCTTTTTTATATTTTTTCAATTTTTGCAATTTCATTTTCTCTTTTATATTCAATCACATTATTTAGCTTACAAACGGAATATTTCAACATGTGAACATTTCTCCCTATTCCTGTTGATAAAAGTATAAAAGATTTTCAACAGATAATACTACATTTCTTTGTCCCATTAATGCTTTGCCTCTCTATTTTTCTTCTAAATGTCCTTCCTCAGACTCTACTTTCACACACACTATATCTTGTATTTACATACATTTACTGTGTTTCTATATCCTTTTGTCAATCAGTTTCAGTCATATGCATCCACTTTCTGTCAAAAGCCAAGGTTTTTTTTTTTCATAGCTAAATAGTATTTCATAGAGTATATGTGCCACACTTTTTCAATCCATACATCTGTTCATGGGCATTTGTGGGCATTTGGGTTGGTTCCATGTTTTAGCAATTGTGAATAGTGCCACAATAAACATCGATGTGCAAGCACTTTTCCGGTTAAGAATTCTTCTGTCCTTTGGGTAGACACCAAGAAGTTGGATTGCTGGATCATTTGCAAGTTCCATTTGTAGATTTTTGAGGAATCTCCAAATTGTTCTCCACAGTGGCTGGACCAATTTATATTCCCACCAGCCGTATAAGAGAGTTTCCCTTTCACCACACCCCCACCAACACTTATCTTTTTTTTTTTTTTTTTTAATCTTATGTGGTATCTCATTGTTGTTTTGATTTGCATTTCCCTTACAATGAGGGACATTGAGCCTTTTTTCATATGCCTTTGGCTATTTGTATGTCATCTTTAGAGAGTTTTTTTCGACTCCTTCTCCCATCTTTTAATAGGGTTGATCATCATTTTTTGGAACAGCTGATTGAGTTCCTCGTAGTCTGGTTATCAGTCCCCTATATGATGATTAATTTACAAAAATATTTTCCTGTTCTGAGGGCTGTCGATTCACGTTAATTACTGTGTCTTTTGCCCTGCAGAAACTTCTTAGTCTTATGTAATCTCACTTCTCTAATTTGGGGATTATTGACTGTGCTTTGGGGTCTTATTTAAGAAGTCTTTTCCTACTCCAATGTCTCCCAGAGTTTCTCCAGTGGTTTCAGTAGCAGTTCTATAGTTTGAGGTCTTAAATTTAGATCTTTGATCTACCTTGACTTGATTTTTGTCAAAGGTGAGAGACAGGGGTTCAGATTCATCTTTCTGCAGGTGGAAATTAAGTTTTTCCAGCAGCATTTGCTGAAGAGGTTTCCCTTTTCCCACTGGATTGACTGGTACCCCTTGTCAAAAATCAGTTGTCTGTATGTTTGGAAATTTATTTCTGGGGACTCTCTTCTGTTCCATTGGTCTACATGTCTGTTTCTATGCCAGTACCATGCTGTTTTGATTACCACAGCTTTATAGTATATTTTTGGGTCAGGAAGTGAGATGCCACCCACTTCACTCCTCTTGTGCAAAATTTCTTTGGCAATACGGGGTCTTTTATGATTCCAGACAAATTTTTTGATTGTCTTTTCTAGATCTGTGAAGAATGTGTCTGGTACTTTGATTGGCATTGCATTAAATATGTAGGTTAATTTGGGTAGAATTGCCATTTTGATTATATTAATTCTTCCAATCCAGGAACATGGGATGTCCTTCCACTTTTTTGTGTCATTTTCAATGTCTTTTTTTTAGCTTCTCATAGTTTTCCTTGAGGAGGTTTTTAACTTCTTTGGTTAGATTTATTCCTAAGTATCTTAAATACAACATTTTCTAATATGTAGTCTCTGGTCTGCATTCCACAAAGTAGGGGTGTGTGTGTGTGTATGTGTGTGTGTGTGAGAGAGAGAGAGAGAGAGAGAGAGAGAGAGAGATCGATCGATCGATCGAGATCGAGATCCAGGTAGGAAGTCTCTGTATAAACAAGATAAAAAAAAATTGCTTCTCTGGAACAAATTATACCTCCTGTTGTAATTGCAGGACATAGGATATGACACATGGGGCAAGCCCTTTGAAAAGCTAAAACATCTTTTCTGAGCTTGCACCTTTCTTGGGCAGCTGGAGCCTGGTGTCTCAACTACATATGGCAGGTTTTCAAAAGGTTCATGGAAAACATGTTCCATAGGTTTTTTTCTTCTTCTTTATTATTACTTTTTAAAGGTTTTGCTTTAGGGTGTGTGTACTCAATGGACACACACACACACACACACACACAGTGAGAAGGAAAGTGAGAAATCACCTCCCAGGGGGGATGGCCAGCTGCAATTCTTTCTCCATTCTCTTCCCAGGATCTTGGGCGTACATGCACACATGTCTGCTGTGAGTTTCAAGCCACTAGGTCTGTTACCTGAACTGCAGTCAGTCATGTGGGAGCCCGGCGACATAACCACTATGCCATCTGCTGGTCCCCAGATTTATTTTTCTTGAAGTCACCTTATATATCTGGAGACAACAGAGTGTCACCACCAGTAGGAATTGTCCCTCAGCTCCTTCATGGGTATGTCTAGATCCGCAGAATGAGTCCCAGAGTGCACCAGCAGCAGAAACTGCAGCCTTTCCCTTGCCCCTCCCCATCCCCTTAAGAAGCATCTTTCTAGGTGCTGTGTTCTTCCTGAACTGTCTGACATCTAATTTTCATTTAGCACCTGTGATCACACGGTCGCTGAAGTCTCTATCCTGGTTACACATTAGAGTCACTTGAAGTATTCTCAAAAATGGTGATGAACATGTGAATCAGGGTTTCTGGCTGTGGGCTTGGGCTTTAGGTCTCTTGACTAGTTGTCTAATTTGTGTTAAAGGTCAAGAGTCTTTGTGTGCATCTATGCATGCACATATGCCTTTTGAAAACTGTAGGCACAGGTCAAGCTAGTTTATGATATTCAGTGATGATATCTTGGTTACTGAAATAATGTCTATGAAAGATATTTTTCCTTTTAAAACTATTGACATTTGTTTTTAAATTGTGGTAAGTTTCATTAAATAAAATTAATAGATAACTGTATAATTTGACCATAGAAGGAAAAACCTATACATAGAGACTTGAAGGGAATGTTTTATAAGGTGATTTATATATAGTTGTTGTAGAGGAGTGTAAATTTCATGTTTTTACTAACTAAAGATGTCTTAGTTGATTTCATTAAATATTGGCAGTGTTAAAAGTGACTAATTCCCATAAAACTAGATGTTGCACTTATAATATGAATGCAATGTGCACACACTTATCTAAATGGTAACAATGTTAAAGAATATGACATATACTCAGAAAAAACTTACCAATAGATTGATATAAATTTTC
>NW_006159814.1:3383290-3438569 GCF_000334495.1 Tupaia belangeri chinensis
ATCAACTTCAGATGTTTCAAAGTACATTAGTAAAACCTGAAATTTTCTTTTTCTTTTTTCTTTTTCTTTTGAGGAAAGTTTTCTCTGTGTCACAGTCCTCCTGACTTAGCCTTCCAGGGACAGGGACAGGGATGCAGCCCTCATATCTGGCTCCTTTTTAGGCAGAGTCTTTCTGTTTTGCTCAGGCCTGCCTTGAGCTTGTGATTCTCCTGCCCCAGCCTCCTTGAGTCACCAGATGACAGGCACATGATATCATACCTGGCTTTTAGATTGGACTAAGAATTGAAGCAGGCCTTTCATGCAGTCCCTGCCTGTGGAGTATAGTGTCTTAGCATGTGCCACTGTGTCTGGGCCAGAGATTTCCTTTTCTTTTTTTTTTAAAGAGAGATTTTTTGCTATAGGGTGTGTGTACTTGCTGGAGAGACAGAGACATAGAAAGCAAGAAATCAGCCTCCAGCAGGGATGGCCATGCTGCAGTCCCTTCTCCATTCTTCTCTTGGAATTTTGGGCATGCATTCACATGTGCCTACTGAGAATTTAAGCCACTGGGTCCGGAACTCAAACTGTGGTCAGCTACATGGGAGCCCAGTGATATAACCATTATGCCATCTGCTGGTCCCTGAAGATTTCTTTTTAAAAGATAATATTTGGTGGTCAGAAAAGCCATGATGTATTTTTCTGTTTTTCTACGCAAACATGTGCATGACTTTCCTGATGACCCAATAGATGCATATAATGACAACATATTGAAATATTATGTCCATACAAAATGGTTATAAGATGATGTTTGATATAGGGCAATAAGGTAAAGTAAGATAGAGTATCTAATCATTATAATTTTAGATGAATAAAACTAAATCTATAATGTGTCTAACAAATTCTTCATGGAGGTTCAGGTGGAATAATCCTTTGTGAGATTTCTTGTGATTTCAAAACTTGAAGTGAGGGGCAAAGTCTACAAGTTTTCTGGGTAAAAAGAAGTGGGTGGGAAAAGTAAAGGAGTCAGCTGGAGACCCATGTTCTGCTTTTGCTATAGGGTGTGTGTACTTGCTGGAGAGACAGAGACATAGAAAGCAAGAAATCAGCCTCCAGCAGGGATGGCCATGCTGCAGTCCCTTCTCCATTCTTCTCTTGGAATTTTGGGCATGCATTCACATGTGCCTACTGAGAATTTAAGCCACTGGGTCCGGAACTCAAACTGTGGTCAGCTACATGGGAGCCCAGTGATATAACCATTATGCCATCTGCTGGTCCCTGAAGATTTCTTTTTAAAAGATAATATTTGGTGGTCAGAAAAGCCATGATGTATTTTTCTGTTTTTCTACGCAAACATGTGCATGACTTTCCTGATGACCCAATAGATGCATATAATGACAACATATTGAAATATTATGTCCATACAAAATGGTTATAAGATGATGTTTGATATAGGGCAATAAGGTAAAGTAAGATAGAGTATCTAATCATTATAATTTTAGATGAATAAAACTAAATCTATAATGTGTCTAACAAATTCTTCATGGAGGTTCAGGTGGAATAATCCTTTGTGAGATTTCTTGTGATTTCAAAACTTGAAGTGAGGGGCAAAGTCTACAAGTTTTCTGGGTAAAAAGAAGTGGGTGGGAAAAGTAAAGGAGTCAGCTGGAGACCCATGTTCTGCAGAATATGGTGGAAGTGGGGAGGAATGTAGGACTGACTGAGAGCTGGCAAGGTCGCATCTGACAGGTAGCTGATGTGACAGTGAAGAACCATTGATACAGGCTTCTATCTGGGGCCCAGGCTGGGAACTTTAATGTCAATCCAGGCTGGAGAAGGACATAAGAATCAATGGACAGGCACTCAGCCTAGAGATAGGGCTCTCGTGAATGGCAGGATAAGGTTGCATTATAGGAATGAGGCCAAAAGCCAGTCTTGGGAACTGATGACTTATGAGGGTAGGGAGGAATACTCCAATGGAAGTGGTGGAGATGGGAGTCAGAAACAGCTCAGAGAGCCCCACTGGAATGAAGAATAGACAACAAAGGACATGTATTGATTACCATTCTGTACTTGGCCCAGACCAATGACTAATTGACACCTAAAAGTGTGTAGCTGGTCATAGAAGTACGCAAGGTGGCGCCTTTGTGAGCATAGAACAGATCCCCAGCTGTGAGGAGCTGGAGAGGACAGCAGTGATCTGAGGGCCGATGTGTCTGTAACGGCTGGCTGAGGCTCACAGCTCAAGCTGCTTTGGCAGCCTCAAATTATTGGCCACTTTACCCAGGGCTGCTCAGTGCCTTCACTTTGGCCAAACCATTTCTCTGATTGCAGGCTGTCAGACGAGTCTCTTGTGCTTTGCATTCTCCAGATTTTCACAGACATGTTGTATAGTCTTTAAAGAAGAAAGGGGGAAAATCTCCTCCCCTCCCCCTTATTTTCCTGGGAACTAGTACTTTCAGGGCTCATGAGAGACATGAAACTAAATAATGAGAACGTTCTTTCATTCAGCACATATATTGAGTAATGACTATGTGCTGCCTGTGAGGTTATAATGGTGAGCAAAACAGATCAAGTTTCTGCCCCCTGCAGAGCTTGAAATTTCATGGAGAAACAGGTGATTGCAAATAATCACTCAAGTATGCAAGGTCATTATTATCCATGGTAATTGGTACCAGGGAAACAACACCTAATAAGAATATATATTTAAAATTGGTATAAAATGTCAAGTCAAAGTGGTGTGTGGGTTTCCTACTGCTGTGTAACAAATCACCACAAATTTATTGCCTTAAAACAACACATGTATTATTTTATAGTTTCTCTTAGGGTCCTCTGCTCAGGGTCTCAGAGGTGCCAGATGAGGCTGCAAACTCATGTAGAGCTTGGGTCCTCTTTCTAGCTCACTGGTTACTAGAAAATCCAGTTCTTTACAGTTATAAGATGAAGGTTCCCACTTCCTTGCTAGCTATCATCTGGAAGTTAGTCTCAGTTTCTAGAGTCTGGCACATATGACAGTTTGCTCCTTCAGGGGTACTAAGAGAATCTCTTTCACAATCCCAATCCCAGGCCTGCTCAGGATAACCACTGTCTTGATTAACTCAATGTCCTATGGTTAAGATCTTAATTCATCTGCAAAATTCTGCTATAAAATACTGGGTCCTCAGAAAAGTCATGATGTAGGGGGACCAGCAAATGGCTTAACAGTTACGTTGCTGGATTCCCACGTAGTGCCCTGCGTGAGTTGAAGCTGCTGGGTCTGGGACTTGAACTGTGGTTGACTATGTGGGAGTCCAGGGACGTAACCATTTCACCATCTGCTGGTCCCCTAAGGGCTCATTCTTCATGAAAAACAAATCAGTAAGTTGTTTTAGCTTAACTTTTCTGACAAAATTGTCACTAGTAACATCTTTTACTTTTTAGATATTATTGTTCATGTACAAATGTTTGGGGGCATCATGGACTATTCTAAGGAATAATTTTCTCAGTGGATATATGCAAGGGACTTCTAAAAGTTTGTGGGAAAGTGGAATTAAAGTACAAGTTTATTTTGGTGCAAATATAGTGAAATTTGTGCATAGTTTTTTTTTTTTTTAAATTGCATTTTCATAAGCTTCTCAAAGAGCCCTGGCACATCTGATTAATATCTGTGATTGATAATTTCAGAATGGTCAGGCATAGTGTTAACCTTATCTAAACAAATTCTGGAAATATAAGTTCTGTATGGAACTGTACAGTGTGGTGGAAAGAACATTCTATTGGCAGTCACATGTATGAGGCTCTAGTTTTGCTTTTGAATCTTGAAAAAGTAACTCAATCTATCTAAGCTTTTCCTTCTCATTTGCAAATGAAAGTTACACTAGATCTTCCTCATGGAGCTTTCACAGAAAAATTCCATAAACGTATTTCAGATGAAAAAGGTGTTATTGGTGGGCGAAACCACCTTTATCCCTCTGATTTCCTATGGAGGGAAATAAAAAGGAATATAGAGGGCAGTGTATTCTCTGATTTGAGTTTGACATCTAAATAACATAAGAAGTGTTTGTCGGTTGTCCTAGAGGTTCAGTCAGAAATAAAATAATTTTTCTGTTAAATACTATTTACTTCAAAGAGTTTCTTAAACTCCCTAGAGTTTATATGAAGAACTTCAAATATTTTACACTACTTTTGTCTTTTTATACTTCTAACAATAGCAGGTACTTTATTTATTCACTACTAGTAGCAAACTTTTGTTAAAATCTAATTATGAATGTGGAACTGCTGTCAGTAGGGCAAATTCATCTGCAAAAAAATCGTTTCGTGACTAGAATAAATTGTTATATAGTGAGAAGAATGACCATGGGATGACTACCACAATGATATTGTAACAACAACAACAAAAAGTAAACAATTTAAGGCTATAAATACCTGACTGCCAAGAGGGCAATTAGTTAAATACATTTAAGTATATTTGTGCATTTGCCAGAGAGATATCATGCTGGTGCATCATTTTATTTTTTACTGGCTTAACATTTTCTAATTTAAGGTAGAGACCAGGCTGCTGCAATGTCACAGTGTATAATTATTGGACAGCTAGCAGCAATTTTTAAAGCAAATTTCTCACTATCTCTGAGACTAGTGTCATACATTGCTGGTTTGAATTAGTTTGTGAAAGTTATTTATATATCAGACACTTTAAGTTAAGAGATAGCATTTCACTAATAAATTAGGCACGGAAATTTACATTTATAAAGGTGATACAGATACAAATAGGTATATTAAGTAAAGATAAAATATTTATATTTTTGTTTTCTCTTATCAAAGACAAGACAAGACAATCACCAGCCATCTACACTTGAGTTCTGAGTGACCCTTTTCACGGATTGGGATAACTGAAGGTTTTCTGCCTAGACTTCACCCTTTTGTCCCCAGATCTAGCCAGGAGAGCATCCTCTTTATTCTCGCTGTCTCTCTCCATCTCTTTTTCTCTTCAATTAAAAAACTTTTTTTTAAAACTTCTCAGATCTCTGGCTTTTTTTTTTTTTTTTTAGAGTTTTTTGCTACAGGGAACCAGCAGTTAGCGTAATGGCTATGACGCTGAACTCCCACGTAGTCGACTGCGGTTCATGTCCCGGACCCGGTGGCTTAAAACACACCGGGCGCGTGTGCGTGCGTGCGTGCCAGGATCCTGAGAGGAGAATGGAGGAGAAGGGATTATGGCGTGACCATCCCCTCTGGGGGTTGATTTCTCGCTTTCTGTCTCGATGTCTCTCTCTGTCTGTCTGGCGAGTGCACGTGCCCTATAGCAAAAATCTAAAAAGAGTTTTTTTGCTACATGGCATGCACTTGCCAGAAAGACAGAGAGAGACAGAGAGATAGAAAGTGAGAAATCACCACCCAAGGAGGATGATGGCCATGCCACAATCTCTTCTCCATTCTCCTCTTGGGATCTTGGGCATGCACACACAGGCCCCCGGCATGAGTTTAAGCCACAGGGTCTGGGACTTGAACCACAGTCGGCGACCTGGGAGTTCAGTGACAAAGCCATTACGTGCTAACTGCTGGTCCTAATCTCTGACATTCTTTTATCTTACTAATTCTTGCCTCTCCTCCTTTCCACATAGGACAAGCCAGTCACTGGCCATCTATAGATGAGTTCTGAGCAGGTCCCTTTTTCACAATGTGCTAGCGTGCCACATGGTTTTAATTTTTTCCTTTAAAATTTTTTCTTTTCTTTTTTTATTGTTTTTACCTTGATTTTTTTTGTTTTCTTTTCCTTTTCCTTTCTCCTTTCTCACTTTTCTGCTCATCCTCCCAAAACTGAGTTTCTAGATAGGCCTAGGTGCACACTAGCCAAATATCTGAATGCTTTTAGAGTTAGAGTAATCCTCAATTTCCATGGAATCTGCTGCACAAAGGGAGAAAAATGGTATTGCTTAGAGACTTCAGATCACTTCCTAATGCATGCCTCTGAACACTCAGATTTAACTCCAAAAATTAGGAAAGAATGTATAATCCATCAAATGACCAGAAACCACCACAGAGGCCCAAGAAATATGAGAAACCAAGAAAGTATCTCTCTCCTAAGGGAAAAGAATAACTCCTCATCCTCCATAGACAATACAAGGGAGCTCATGAAAATGTCAGATATGAATTTAGAATATTCATGATGAAGCTAACAGAGATGCAAGAGAAGAGAGACAATGACCTCCTCCAGAAGATACAGGAGAAAAGAGAAAATGAGTTCCAGGAGGTGAGGAAGTCTTGCACAAACTGAAAGAGGACATACATACCATAACAAAGAATCAAATGGAATTGTTAGAAATGAAGGCTGTAATACAGGAAATTAAAACCTCCCTTGAAAGTATTAAAAGCAGATTAGATCATGCAGAAGGTTGACTCTCAGATGTAGAAGACAGAACCTCTGACCTAGAAAAATTCACCAAAAAGACTGAGAAAAGAATCCCCTCCCAAATGAGAATAATATATGAGTAATGTTAGATACCATTAAATGCCCAAACATTTGGATAATTGATATCCCAGAAGCTGAAGAAACTAATAAGGGCATTGATAATCTATTCCATGAAATCCTGAAAGAAAACTTTCCACACCTAGAGAGGCACTCAAATACCCAGACGTAAGAAATACAAAGGACCCCACACACAATCAACCCAAGAAGATCTTCTCCAAGGCACATCATAGCCAGATTGGGCGAGACCACACAGAGACAAAATACTAAATTTGGCAAGAGAGAAACGTCAAGTTACTTTCTAAGGATATCTCATCAGGCTAGCATCAGACCCGTCATCTGAAACAGTGCAAGCAAGGAAAGAATGGGAACATATACTCAAAGTTTTAAGTGAAAAACAATGTCAACCAAGAATACTATACCCAGCATGTGGGAAGAAAAGTTGAAATCATTCTCAGATAAACATAAACTTAAAGACTTTACCAATACTTGGCCATCTCTCCAAGAAGTGCCGAAAGGAGTGCTATACCAGGAAAACTAAGTCGGACACACAGAAATAAGAGTACTAAAAACAACCCAGAGAATGACCAACCTAATGGGGATGAGTCCGGAAATGAGTGAGTTGTGTGAAATAGTTGTGTGAATGAGTTGGGTGAAATAGTAGCAAGGTTGTTATTAAAAACTCATACTTAGAGATTACTAGTTATGTGTGGTAGGTGTGTTTGAGAGAGGAGTTAGAGAACATTTTCTTTTCTTGCTAATACAGAATGTACAATTTACTGGTGTTACTTTGAATGTCCACAGTAGGTAATCCATTGCTTCAGGCATAGGTAGACCAGATATCTCAGAGACAGAGGATAGTGCATTGGAGAACTGTCAGAATTGTTTTGGAATCAGGATTACTTAAGCTGGAATTTCAGAACCGAAGCTTACCTCACTTTTGAGAAATTATTGAAACTTACTTGAACCTCTCTGTCTCTTTAGAAAAATGTGGAAATGCTTATTTTCAGGTTGTTATGAAAATTAGAAATGGCACATGGTAGGAATTCAATAAATTAGTACATTACTAACTTAATGTACTAATTTAGCCAGTTATTTGTACCAAATATGTTTATAAGGAGTTCTCTTTTGTGATTTGCAAAGGTTAAAATTATTCTTTAAAAGATTCTGCTTAAATGATAGTTTGACCTTTAAAAATTAAAATGTTTTGGGACCAGCAGATGGTGTAATGGTTATGTCACTGGACTCTCACATGGCTGACCATAGTTCAAGTCCCAGACCTGGCAGCTTGAAACTCACACTGGGCACATGTGTGTGCATGCCCAGAATCCTGAGGGAGAATAGAGGAGAAGGGATTGTGGTGTGGCCATGCCCCACCCCCACCCCCGTGGGGGTGATTTCTCTCTTTCTCTCTCTGTCTCCTTGATAAGTGCATATGCCCTATGTAAAAAATACCTCTTAAAAAAACCTAAAAACTTAAAATGTTTTTAAAGTTTGGTTTATTTACTCTAAATATGCTAAAGTGTACTTTTAGTAACTTTTTTGATTTTTAACATCATAGAAAATGTGAGGTGATTAACTTGATTTATCATTCTGTAATATGTGTGTATACATCACATTATACATGTACAATTTTTTATTTGTAAACTAAAAAGTTAAAAGACTTAATAGTTCTTTTAGATATTTCCATGAACAATATTTATAATTTATTACCTTTTTTTGGATCATGTGACAGTGCCTATTTGTATGTTGTAATTGAAAAGTCTTCATGGCTGTTGAATTTAAACAGCCTGTTCTTTTTATTAATTTTTACATTTCTGTATTATTTATGTTTAAAATAAACTTCTCATCCCAGGGAAAACACATTTTCCTTGGTGAGATGAATCACTGTTGACTGATTCATCTCCCTTTCAGGGCGGAAGCTTGGTCTAGTGGTTCAAGCTGTGATGTGTGAGTCAGTTGTTCTAGTTCCATTCCCCTTTTGGCTCTTCAATGTTGGTTAAATCCCTTGTTCAATGGAGATGGTACCTCCCTATGCATACTGCACAGAGGGACTGTCAGAAGTGATGAATTTATGCAAGGGAGAACAGGGAATGGGTGATTAGGAAAAGTGAAAAAAAAAGCAGCTTTCCATTTAAAGCAACACATTTGGTATTATCTTCCCCCCTAGATCATCACTGACTTCAGGGACTTACTGGTAAATCAGAGGTGGTTGGATATTGGGACTTCAATTGCAGACCAGAGGAGATAATTACTTGTATATTTCCTTCTCCAATAGTGATGCTGAAGTGACTGGAAAGGAAATGGGGATTGATTGCTAATCTGAAGGTAGGAGGCTTGTTAAAGCTTTTATTATAGTGGTATTTTCCTTTAAACCACGATTTAACTAAGATTTTCTAAGTATGGTTTTATACTCTAATAGAAGGAATACCCAGGGCTATTCACAAACTAACTGTTAGTACTTCATATTGCTCAGTAAGCGTTCAACACTAAACATGTTAGAGATTTTACATTTAGCATATAAAGTAGGGGAATCTACAGAGCAAGTTGCACTGGTGTCATTTCATTGTACAGCTATTTAAAAAGAATTCATAAAAAGAGATTTTCTTTTAAGCTCCCTCAATAGAATTGTGAATTTGTCATTTGAACAAGACAGTCAACTATTAATTAAATAAGAATATGCCAGAGCACAAAATTTCATAGTTTAAAATGTTGTGTATTTAGCAAAATAGGCAAACCAAAAGGAATCACCTTGTATATGCACAGTTTTGTGTCATATTACTAATTTTCCTCTGTATTTGGCCCCCTGGAATATTAAAGTAAACATCTTCCCTTATGGTATTTTCCTAATCTCTGTTGCTTGTGGGATGTTTTCAGCAGACCTTAAACTTTTTTTTTTTTTTTTTAAGAAATCTTTAAATTTATTTATTTATTTAAATTTGACCAGAGAAGGACAGAGTGTGGAGTGGTAGGGAGAGTGAGAGAGCAAGGTGCCAGGTCTGGGACTTGAACCATGGTCAGCCATGTGAGAGTCTAGCGCCCTTAACCACCATGCTACCCACTGGCCCCAGACCTTAATCTTTTACTGTGTGTTAGCTTGGAGTCCTGGTGGTGGAGACTCTAAGACAAAAACTTGAGTATAAGCAGTTTGAGATGTGATCCCAGGGACCCTGGTAGTGGAACGAGGATGGAAGACAGAAAGAAAGGAAATGGTCTTTGTCCATTTGTGTTGCTAAACAGAATACCCAAGACTGGTGATAAATAAAGAAAAGAGGTTTATTTGGCTCATGATTTTGATGGCAGGAAAAGTCCAAGAGCATGGGGTTGGCCTCTTATGTTATGTCACAACATGAGAGAAGCAGAGAAGAAGGCAGTCCTGTGCAAAGGGAGACCTGGGAGCAGTCGTCTTGCTTTAACAACAATCTGATAATTAATGAAAATTCTTTCCCTGTATTAATTATTCATGAATTATGCACCCCAACCCAACACCTCCTAGTAGGCCCCAGTCTCCAATACTGCTCTACTGGGTGTCAAGTTACAGCCTTAAGTATCAACAGGACCACAACACTCAGTCATAGCAGAATCTAATCCTGTGTTGCCAGGCAAGTTACTGCAGGGTCCAGTGGTCAATCCCACTAATGCACTCTAGATTACATGCAGAACATGCCTCAGGATTCTTTTTTTTTTTTTTTTTTTTTGAGAGGTTTTGGCTATAGGTCGTGTGTGCTCACCAGACTGGGGGGGATGGCCACTCCTCAATCCCTTCTCCTCCAGTCTCCTCTCAGGATCTTGGGCATGCACGCACAGGCACCCGGTGTGAGTTTAAGCCACCAGGTCTGGGACTCGAACCGCAGTCGACTACATGGGAGTCCAGCGACATAGCCATTATGCTAACTACTGATCCCCATGCCTCAGAATTCTGACAGAATGACAAGGAAGCTGAGGTGTTATTTGCACCCAGTAGTGACTGGGGGCAATTTCCTAGGGCATCTATTTTCTGTTGGCTTGGCATTGTCTGAGGCAGAGATAGAAAAACACAGGGACCAGCAGATGGCGTAATAGTCACATCGCTGGATTCCCATGTAGTCAACTGCGGTTCAAGTCTTGCATGCCAGACATGTGTGTGTGTGTGTGTGTGTGTGTGTGTACCCAAAATTCCAGGAGAAGAATGGAGAAGAGATTGAGGCATGACCATCTCCCTTGGGGGGTGAAGTTTTGCTTTCTGTCTCATTTCTCTCTATCTCTGGCAAGTGCACGTACACTGTAACAAAAATCTCTCTAAAAACTAAAAGAAAAACACTCAGAGCCTGCACTGGCCGGGCTGGTGACATGGAGGCCCCCCTCCCCCCCATACTAGCAAACACACAAGCAGGTCCATGACATCCAGTCTTACATGGGATGCCATGCTTGGAGATGGCAGACTAGCAGTCTCTGCACTTAGTAGAAAATGAAATCCAAGCAAGCATAGAACAGATATTCTGCTGTCTAGAATGTCTAGAGATTTTTTCCAGCAAGGAGCCCTCTAACAAAAGGCGGAATGCCAAACTTTGTGGTGACCAGTTGTAGTATGATGTTCAGCACCTGCAGTGTGCTCTCAGAAACTTTCAGCATCAGAGCTACACAAAGGAGGAACAGGAAAGACACAAGGGAGGAACAGGAAAGACACAAGAGGAGCTTCTGTCTCGTACCTTTACCGGTAATTACACTAACATACCAGTGAATAAATTGCTGCAGTTTAACAACTCCTCCAGAAAATTTATCATGGAGAAAGACGAAAGAGGAGCTTCTGTCTCGTACCTTTACCGCTAATTACACTAACATACCAGTGAATGAATTGCTGCGGTTTAACAACTCCTCCAGAAAATTTATCATGGCATGAATGACCTCTTTGGAGACAGGCATAGCATTCTTAAGGGATTGAGGGCCCAGAGGCTGACCTGGGAGAGGATTCAGAAGAAGATCCTCGATGTTGCCAACATGCGAGAAGCGGACATTTGCAGCACAAGTACTTCATGATCAGTGAGTGGAATGCTGCTTACCTGTGTGATCATGTTCCTGGTGGTGCAGTACCTGACATGAGCCAGCCAAGTGCAGCGGCTGAATTGGTTCCTACTGTGTGTGTGTGTGCGCGTGCGCACGTGCACACGTGTGTGTGAGAGAGGAGGGTGCAGAGGCTACCCATATGCTCATCCATCTTAACTGTGGAGACCACTAGGGACTAATTCTGATCTAGTTTCAAACCTGCTCTGTTTTCTGTGACATCTTGGAAGGAGAGCTAGTGCCACCAAGATACATGGTGCTTAGAAAATGGGAACAGTTTTCCCATTCTTAAAAGAAAAGAAAAGCACCCACAGACAAGAAGACACACTCATCCCTAATAAGCAGTCTTCAAAATGCAGAGATGGGTGGTGTGGGTATTTGCAGGCACTGGCAGGGTGTGCTACCTACTCTTTCCTTTCTTTCCTGGTAGAATTTTTTCCAGGTCTCAGACTATATCTGTCGTGCTGCTTTTTTTCTTTATTTTCTTCAACATATATATATATATATATATTTTATTGAACTAATGCCATATTAATTTTGAATTCTCTCTCTTTTAAAAATAGTGGAAAAATACACATAAAATTTACCACTTTTTGCAATTTTTAAGTGCACAGTTCAGTGATATTTAGTACACTTACGTTGTTGCACAACCATCACCACCATCTGTTTCAGAATGTTTTCATCTTGCAAAACTGAAACTCTATATCCATTAAACTAATACTTCCTTTCTCCTTTCTCTTCTACCCAGTAACCTTCAATTTACTTTTGGTCTCTATGAATTTGACTATTCTAGGGATCTCAAGTGGAATTATTCAGTATTTGTTCTTTTGTATCTGTCTTGTTTTACTTAGCATAATGTCTGCAAGTTTCATTTGTATTTTAGGGTCTGTCAGAATTTTCTTTAAAGCTGAATAATGCTCCGTTGCATGTATATACTACATTTTATTATCTGCTCACTTATCAATGAACAATTGAGTTGCTTACACCTTTTCATTATTGTAAAAATGCTCCTATAAGCATGAGTGTAAAAATACCTGTTCAAGTACTTGTTCTCAATTATTTGGAGTATTAGAGTAAAATCTGGAATTGAAATTGCTGAATAACATGGTAATTTCTATTTTTAATGTTTTGAAGAACTGCTATAATGCAGAGCGTTAGAGTCCATAGTAGTGGCACCATTTTATATTGACATTGTCAATACACAAAAATTTTCCTTTCTCTATATTGTCAATCAACAGATATTATTTTCTTTTTTTAAAATAATAGCCATCCTAATGGGCATGAAGTGTTATTCTAGATCCTATAACTCTCTTGAATCTTAATTTGTCTCAATTCCTTGAACAACTTTGGCTCATACCTAAACATACCTTAATATATTTATTTAAAATTTAGTTGTTACAAAAATGCTCTTTTAGTATAAAATTTACTTTTCTGTCATAAGTTGATATACTGTCATTATAAAAACTGGAAAATACAAAGAATGTATAAAGAATAATAGTTCACTGGAAGTCTTAATGAAATACAATGAATAAAAATAATTTAATTTAGTAAAAAATATTTATGTGATGGTGATTTTTAAAACTTGGGCTTCAAAATCAGACAGTTTGTAGTTAAATCTCAGCTCCACTTACTATACTTTGGGCAAGTTATGGAACCTCTGAAAACTTAAGTTCTTTACTCATAAAGACGGTAATGTAGTAATAACTTAGAGTTGTGGGGATTAAATGTTCATCACGCAATGCTGAACAAAAATAAAGGTGAGATTTCCTTCTGTACAATAGTTTAATGGGGAAAAGAACCTTTAAGAAAGAAATTGCTGAAATTCATATACAATCATAAACTAAAGTCCTAGAAAGAAATAAAAACACCATTCTAGGTTAGTTTATATAAAAAGGCCTGACCTATACAGGCATCTCAAGAGGTTTTATCAGGAATGAAATTGGAGGGATCTGCAGATTGAAGAAGAATTAATTGGCAAAATATTGGACTAAGCTCTGTTGTGAAGGTATTGTTGACACAGGGAATGGTTGTTATATAATGAAAGAGTTAAAAAATGCAATGGGAACATAAAAGAAGTAGCACTAAATTCAGTCTTAGAGGTTCAGACAAAATCTGTGTAAGGGGAGAGAATGAGTTAATATTTGAGGGAGAAGGAAGAATTTTCTATATAGAAAATTGAGATAGCAAACAGCACATTCCAGGCAGAAGAAACATTTCAGAAGCTTTGTTCATACTCTAAAGGTCTGATCATCGTTTGGTTATGGGAGCCTAAAGTATGAAGAGGGTAGCAGTGGTAGGTTGAGATGGTAAAGCAGGCAGGGGAAAGATGTCAGAGCCATGCAGAATTTAGACTTTTAATTTGTGAGCCATGGGTAACTATTGATGAAATCATGGAGGAATATGATTAGAGTTACGTTTTCAAAATACCACTCTACTGGGCCAACAGGTGATGTAGTGGTTAAAATGCTGGATTCCCGCGTGGTCAACTGTGATTTGAGTCTTGGACGCTGCGGCTTGAAACTCATGCTGGGTGCATGTGCCTGTGTGCCCAAAATCCTGAGTGATGAAGGGACTGTGTCATGGCCCCCCACCTCCTGCAAAGTGATTTCTTGTTTTCTGTCTCTCTGGCAGGTACATATGCCCTAATAGCAAAAATCTGTCTCTTGAAAACGAGCAAAAAGACACTCTGCCAAGAGCAAGCCAGAGACACAGGGGTAAAATGCGAGGTTCTACAAGGCTGACCCGCACGGGAAGGTTACCAGTCCAGAGACCTCTCTCAGTACACTGGGCACAAGCAAGCAGTGATCTAGCCCTGGCCACAGTTGGGGGTGAATCGAGGTGTCTCAACCCTGTTAGAAGTGCTTGTCTCTCTGTCTGTTTTCTCTGTTTCTCTAGTTCCTGGAAGAAAGACACTTAAAAAAAAAGAAAAGAAAAGAAATATCACTCTGCAGTAAATGTGACGAATTGATTGGTCACTGAAATGAGATTGGAGGCAGGGAAATCAATTGGGAGGACAGGCAAATATTTTGATAGTCCTTTCAGGAAACAGTGAGGACCTAGGTTACAGCTGTGATTGTTGGGGAAGAGTAGATTGGAGAGTTTTGAGAGATTAAGAATTAGAATAACATTTGATGGCCCATGGACTGTGAAAGATGAGGGAGAGAAATAGAGGATAATGTCAGCTTTCTTGTTGGTGTTTGGAAGGATTGGAAATATGGAGTAAATGTGGTATTAAAATTTTTTTTTTTAAAGTAGTTGGAAATACAGACAAAAAAATTTAGTTTGGACATGTCAGCTACCAGATGGTTCGGGGCTATAAGTGAGTTAAGAGTTAATGAGAATTTTCTAGGCTATAAGTGCTAATCTGAGAGAGATTAGTATTAGTATATAGATGGTAGCAAAAGCCAGTGAAATGTTTTTTGGTTTCTTCATCTCCTTTTCTCAATGCTAACTCTTTCCTTTCCTTTTCCTTTTTTTTTTTTTTTTTTTTTTGTGTTTTTTGAGTTCTTGCTATAGGGCACGTGCACTCACCAGAGAGACAGAGAGACAGAGACAGACATAAAGTGAGAAATCCTCCTACCCCCAGGGAGGATGACCACATTGTAGTACTTTCTCCTCTCAGGATTTTGGGTATGCACTCACATGTGCCCTTTGTGAGTTTCAAGCCACTGGGTCCGGGACTCGAACTGTGGTTGGCAATGTGAGAGTCCAGCACCATAACCACTATGCTGGGACTCTCACGTAATGGGCTGTGGTTCTAGTCCCAGACTTGGTGGCTTAAAATTTATGCTGGGTGTGTGTGCGTACATGCTGAGAATCCCGAGAGGAGAATGGATTGTGGCATGGACATTCCGCCCCCCTGCCACACCTGGGGAGTAATTTCTTTTTTTAATTTCTTTCCATCTCTCTGGCGAGGGCACATGCCCTATACCAAAAATCTCTCTCTTAAAAACAACAACAACACAAACCCCCCTATAAAACCACTGTGCTACCTTCTGGTCCCCTTCCATTCTTTTTTTTAAAAGAATTTTTTATTTAATATTAATGTATCATTATTACTTTTATTTTGCTATAGGGCACATGTACGAGAGAGAGAGAGAGAGAGAGAGAGAAAGAGAGAGAGAGAGAGAACGAGTGAGAGAGCGAGCGAGCGCTGCCAGGTCTGGGACTCAAACTTTGGTAGGCCATGTGGGAGTCCAGCACCTTAACCACCATGCCACCTGCTGGCGCCGCCTTTGTGTTTCAGCTTAAAAGTTGCTTCCTCTAAAAGGCTTTCCATGATCCCTGAGTGAGTTTTGGTAGTGCCCTCACACACTGAGCTGAACCTTGTTGATCCTTAGTACTCCTCCTCTTTGTCTTCCTGGCAGGACCAGTGATGGCAGAGACTGTCTCTTCTGTGTGTCCAACACCTCGCTGGATGCTTGAAACATGGGAGGCACTTAAGTACTATATATTGATTGATTAAATAAATGAATAAAGAAATTCGTTCAGGAAAAGTGAATATAAAAAAGAAAATCCCTCTGTGTCAAGTTGGGAGGGAGATCAAATAAGTTGAGCATTTAAAGTGTCTTTTAAGAGGCAGTTATTGATCTTGACCATTGATGTTTAGTGCATTTCTTTTTTTTTTTTTAAATAAAGGGTTGTAGTTTTTAAAAAAACCCAGCATAGTTTCCATTACAGATAATATTTTTCCACTTAGTATTTTACCACATTTTTCTCATTATGAAATTTATTTTTAATTTAGTATTTTTATTTTCAATTTTGTAGATTAGGTAGTGCCTTTGTAGGCATTCATTTGTTAAATGGCAGTACATTTTACTTATACAGGATGAGAGTCCCCAAATCACTGTCACCCCTTCCTTACACATGTGCTCATGTATGTGTACATACAATCATTTAACATGTGAGGTTATATATAAGATGTTGGGCTGGACTCATAGCCTAGCGGTTAAGGAAGTCAGCTCTTATATGGCCTACTGTGGTTCAAATCCTGGCCCTGGTGTCTTAAAAAACACACTGGGCACAGATATTTATGTATGCCAAATCCCAAAAGGATGGAGAAATAGAGGAGGGATTGTGGCATGACAACATGGTGGGGGTGCTTTCTCCCTCACTGGTGAGTGCACACGCCTCTAGCAATTAAAAAAAAAATCAGATGTCAACCTTATTGAGTTCATTATAGGGCAGAAGAGGCAAATATGTACACAATTAATTACGAAAGAAGAACAAATATTCTAACAGAGATCTATTCTAAGTATTATGAAGCTATTGTGAGGAAATGTTATACAAATTTTTGCTAAAGCTAGATCCCCAGTTCAGGATAATATTTCAAATGAAATGCACTTTTTAAAAATTTTTTTTTAAAAATTTTTTTATAGGGTGAGTGTACTCATCAGAGAGAGACAGTGAAAGGCAAAGTGAGAAGTCACTCCCAGGAAGGATGGTTGTGCTGCAATCCCTTCTCCTCCTGGGATCCTGGGCATGCATGCACACATGCCTGGTGTGAATTTCAAGCTGCCAGGTTTGGGACTTGACCTGTAGTGGGCCATGTGGGAGTCCAGCACCTCAACCACCATGCCACCTGTTGGCTCCTTGTTCTCTTAATTTTTCCCAACATAAACTTTGTATTTTTAGATTAATAATTCTATTTTTAAAATACTCTTCACTCTAGACTTTAGATAAGTTTTTTTCTATGCTTATAAATAAAACTGGCATTTATTAATTCATTGCTACATGCCTGGCCTGTATTTGGTGAAATTATTCATATTATTAACTTTAATATTTATTATTTGTTTCAAAATAGCTATAGCTATCCTTGTTTGGCAGAGAGGAAAACTAAGGGTCAGAAAAGTTAAACTAGTTTCCATTTCTCACAAGAGTCCTAAGTAAGGAATTCAGAGTATTAATATTCAAACCAAAGTCTAAGGCCAAATATTTTATTATATTCTGAATATATAATTCTGTTGGTCTGATTCTTAAAAGTAGGTTATTTATTTATTTATTTTTGCCATAGGGCGTGTGTGCTCGCCAGACAGAGAAAGAGAGACAGAGAGACAAAAAGCGAGAAATCACTCCCCAGGGAGGATGGCCACACTGCAATCCCTTCTCCTCTCAGGGCTTTGGGCACACATATGTGCCCAGCATGGTTTTCAAGTCACTAAGTGTGGGACTCAAACTCCAGTCAGCCACGTGAGAGTCCAGCCTCTTAACCACTATACCACTTGCTGGCCCCCAGTAAGTAGGATCTTTGAAATTATGTTTTAATATGTAGAATGTCTATATACCTACACCATATTTCACATATAATGTTTTATTTTAGTATGTTAGTGTCCAATAAAACTATTACTGATTTTCATGTTAATATGGAAATGTTATGACATAGAAAATGACATTTTCACATAATCTAATACTTCCATTTCACCAGTAGTTTCACCCACCTCTTCTCTCCCATTAAGTCTTTTCCCAGATCTGTTACGTTGGAGAAGGAAAAAACCCTGACTTGCGTCCTAATCCTCTTGAATGCCTTGTGGTGGCAGTAATGAAAGACAGTGAAAATTACCAGTTGAAGGAAGAATGGCACGGTACTTGAGGCATTTTCTTCAGTCGCTTTTCATGTATACATCTCCCTTCATGTCCTTCACTGAGCATCTCACCAGAATGCTAGGTATAGACTAAGGCCTTAAATACCTGCTCAGGTGACAGGAACAGGAGCTAGGGCCCAAGTTGATCTCACAGTACAATGTCACCCTTGTGTGTGGTCTGTGTGATTAATGTATTTATGTATCCAACTTGTATTAGCAATATCCTCCTGCCATCTTCCTCCCGAGGTCTCCCATCCCTCAGCCTTGCATTTGCAGAAAGACATTCCATAAAGTGTGCTTGTTAATAAAAACAAGCAAGAGGAGGAATGTGCTGGGAGAAAGGTGTTAGGGAGTTATTTATTTGAAAATGTTTAAACCATTTATGTAAATATTCTGTTTCATATGTATACACAGATTGTAGACATAGATAATCAACAGTTTTTCAGTAGCAGCAGCTGAGATTGAAAAATGATATATTCATGAAATGGTAACTTTACTATAACAGCCAGGGCAAGTATTTTTTGTTTTTATTCTTGTTATGTTTCTTAGAAACGTAGTACACAATGTGGTAAAATAAAAATCCCTATTCAAGATCATGAATGATGTTTTAGTCCATTGAAATACATTGTGTTAAACAATAAGCAATGGTTTGTTCATTAAAATAATCCAAACTAAAAAAAATACTAGAAGAAATTATATGTAACTGTTACTTAGTTTCTAGAGAGACAAAATGTAACTCTTCTTTCTGAACACAGGAGGTAGAAGCAGAGGAGAGCAGATTAGAATGATTTGATTTTTCCATACACATCAATATAGAAAGAATATTGTTAGTCAGGTCCACTTAGATTTAAGTATATTATTACAATAATACCTAACAAGATACTCTGGCAGTACTTTTTAGCAAAAGCATCTGTATGAGAATTCCTCTATTCACATAGTTTTGGGGAATTGTAACTAGTCTTTGTGAAGCAGACGTAGCTATCTGCTGTACATGGCTTTTATACTTACCTTGTGAACTCTCTAGACCATCTGCCAGCAGTAGCCAATCATCCATAATGGAGGACATACTGTTTTGTTAGCACAGTTCTCGGGCCGAGAGTGGGGGAGGGAGGGTGTCTTTATCTGGATTTCTGGATCCATTCTATAAAGTTGGTGTAGTTCTTTTGAGGTCGTGGCCGTTGCTTCTAGAGAATTGTGGTTCTTGTTGTTAAACAAATAGTAGGGACTTCAATGTTTTCATTGTGGGCCCTTTTGGGTCACATCCTTACTGCTAAGGTTTTGTTCGACTTACCCTTCTGGGTTTATTGTGGGTGCATCCTTGTCCTTGCTGGCAGCTTTTTACACTGTACCCTCAGATGTCTGCTGTGTGCTCTGTTTATGTACTTGGTGGAAGGGGAGGAATAATATTTCATTTTTAGGTAAAGCTAATTTTTGGCAGAGAAATATTTGCTGCAAATACCATGTGGAAGAGTAACTTCGTCAGAGATTACTTATTTTAAGTATGTGTGTGTGCAAGAGAGAGAGAGAGAGAGAGAGAACCCCCAACAGCATCTTGTCATCTTGATCACCATCCCCCAGCTTCAGCCAGACTTGGATCATGGGCATGCACATGTTCTGTGAACTCAGGGAGGAGTCCACACAAAAACCTGGAACTGCCCATGTGCACTGGCCTCTGAGTGTCAGGTTTTACCATTGTGCCACCATCTGCTCCCCCTATACTCCATCTTTCAGGAAACACTAGTGACTAATTAGTTACTTTTTTACTTTCAAGCATTTATAGTAATAGCTATAAATGTGCCAGGCTACTGGCATTGAAGAGCCTTTGATTATTTGTTTTAAAAAGCATAGCAGTCAGTAATGCTATCTAATGTATGCATTATCCTTCTCTTAAAATGTATTTTATTAAGTCTTGTTACTCATTCAATTTTAGGATTATAGTTCTATAGCTTTTCCTTTTATTGTAGCTTCTAGCTTCTGTGATTTTATATTTCAACTCAATATTGGACCAAGGTGGATATCTAAATTGAAGTCACTAAATGCATTAACTAGCTAATAAATTCTCATTTAGGTAATTCAAAGGACCCAACTAGTCACTTGACAGTGACTAGAGGCTCTAAATATGGCTGTGAAGACTTCAGGCTAGTGGCCAAATCATAACTTTAATTGGCTTGCCATTGGTCAAATTCCAACTCCAAAGAATTGTATGACCCAAAAGATATGGTACCATAATTGGTACATTATGACAATCATTTCTGAAGTATAAAATGGAGAACAAAAACAAAAAGTGTTTCTTCACATTTGCCAATACTTGAGAATTTGAAGTATTATTTACCTATCTTATTATCTCAATTTTTCTTATCTCTGCTAATAGTTGTGAATCCAAGAGACTAAGATTATTTGGGTAAGAACTCTAATATTTCTAAATGCAAGAATCATGTGCTCCTTCTTAGTAAATGATAAAGAGGCTAGTTTTTATACTATGTTGATTACAAAACTGAGCTTGGGATGGTGGCTTTTGCTAAGCTCATCTACAATTCTAGAGAAATGAACTGCAAGACAATGAAAATAAAATGGGAATCTTTAAAAGAGTAGCGAGTAGTCCTTTGGAAAAGGAATACAAGGTCAGTTTGGAAGAATATCATACATAGGCAAATAATCACATTGATTCAAAATTGAAATAGTCACTGTGATTGGCTGTCCTGTTGCTGAAGGCAGAGAGTAAACTAGAGAAATGGGAGATTTTTATTTCCCTGAGAAAGTAAACTCTTCTGGAGGCTCCTCTGAAGAGGCTCTGACATTGAGTGGTTAAATTTAAATGGAGTAAAACGAAGCCAAGTGGCACAGCTATTTTGTGGGGAGAAATAATGGCTACCATTTAATGTGTGCTAATATGTGCTGAAAATGGCATTAGGTGATGTAAGATGATTTATATCCTCATAGTAAACATGCAAAATAGGTATAATTATTTGTTTTGTAGAGCAGAAAGTGAATGTTTAGAGAGATTGTCTTATCATTTGCTAGTAAATGGAATAAAAACCCAAGCCTTTTGATTGCAGTGATGGCTCTGAAGGAGCATTGCCTTTTCAGACTCTGAAAGATTTCTTACATTTTCCAGTAAAATCAAGAACACAGAATAAATCATCTGCACTTCATTTTTGGATAAGTGAGAATATGTCTAACTGGGCCTTTGAAAATGATGTGCTTGATTGAGCCAATGCACAGTGTATTTTGGATGGAAAATTCATATGTGTGTTGTGATGAGAAAAGAAAAAAAAATTTATAATAAAAAACAAAGTATTAAAAAAAAAAAAAACACTGTACCCTCAGATGTCTGCTGTGTGCTCTGTTTATGTACTTGGTGGAAGGGGAGGAATAATATTTCATTTTTAGGTAAAGCTAATTTTTGGCAGAGAAATATTTGCTGCAAATACCATGTGGAAGAGTAACTTCGTCAGAGATTACTTATTTTAAGTATGTGTGTGTGCAAGAGAGAGAGAGAGAGAGAGAGAACCCCCAACAGCATCTTGTCATCTTGATCACCATCCCCCAGCTTCAGCCAGACTTGGATCATGGGCATGCACATGTTCTGTGAACTCAGGGAGGAGTCCACACAAAAACCTGGAACTGCCCATGTGCACTGGCCTCTGAGTGTCAGGTTTTACCATTGTGCCACCATCTGCTCCCCCTATACTCCATCTTTCAGGAAACACTAGTGACTAATTAGTTACTTTTTTACTTTCAAGCATTTATAGTAATAGCTATAAATGTGCCAGGCTACTGGCATTGAAGAGCCTTTGATTATTTGTTTTAAAAAGCATAGCAGTCAGTAATGCTATCTAATGTATGCATTATCCTTCTCTTAAAATGTATTTTATTAAGTCTTGTTACTCATTCAATTTTAGGATTATAGTTCTATAGCTTTTCCTTTTATTGTAGCTTCTAGCTTCTGTGATTTTATATTTCAACTCAATATTGGACCAAGGTGGATATCTAAATTGAAGTCACTAAATGCATTAACTAGCTAATAGATTCTCATTTAGGTAATTCAAAGGACCCAACTAGTCACTTGACAGTGACTAGAGGCTCTAAATATGGCTGTGAAGACTTCAGGCTAGTGGCCAAATCATAACTTTAATTGGCTTGCCATTGGTCAAATTCCAACTCCAAAGAATTGTATGACCCAAAAGATATGGTACCATAATTGGTACATTATGACAATCATTTCTGAAGTATAAAATGGAGAACAAAAACAAAAAGTGTTTCTTCACATTTGCCAATACTTGAGAATTTGAAGTATTATTTACCTATCTTATTATCTCAATTTTTCTTATCTCTGCTAATAGTTGTGAATCCAAGAGACTAAGATTATTTGGGTAAGAACTCTAATATTTCTAAATGCAAGAATCATGTGCTCCTTCTTAGTAAATGATAAAGAGGCTAGTTTTTATACTATGTTGATTACAAAACTGAGCTTGGGATGGTGGCTTTTGCTAAGCTCATCTACAATTCTAGAGAAATGAACTGCAAGACAATGAAAATAAAATGGGAATCTTTAAAAGAGTAGCGAGTAGTCCTTTGGAAAAGGAATACAAGGTCAGTTTGGAAGAATATCATACATAGGCAAATAATCACATTGATTCAAAATTGAAATAGTCACTGTGATTGGCTGTCCTGTTGCTGAAGGCAGAGAGTAAACTAGAGAAATGGGAGATTTTTATTTCCCTGAGAAAGTAAACTCTTCTGGAGGCTCCTCTGAAGAGGCTCTGACATTGAGTGGTTAAATTTAAATGGAGTAAAACGAAGCCAAGTGGCACAGCTATTTTGTGGGGAGAAATAATGGCTACCATTTAATGTGTGCTAATATGTGCTGAAAATGGCATTAGGTGATGTAAGATGATTTATATCCTCATAGTAAACATGCAAAATAGGTATAATTATTTGTTTTGTAGAGCAGAAAGTGAATGTTTAGAGAGATTGTCTTATCATTTGCTAGTAAATGGAATAAAAACCCAAGCCTTTTGATTGCAGTGATGGCTCTGAAGGAGCATTGCCTTTTCAGACTCTGAAAGATTTCTTACATTTTCCAGTAAAATCAAGAACACAGAATAAATCATCTGCACTTCATTTTTGGATAAGTGAGAATATGTCTAACTGGGCCTTTGAAAATGATGTGCTTGATTGAGCCAATGCACAGTGTATTTTGGATGGAAAATTCATATGTGTGTTGTGATGAGAAAAAAAAATTTATAATAAAAAACAAAGTATAAAAAAAAAAAAAGGAGAGAGAAGAGGATAAAGACAGCAGTGAACAATAGAGAGGCAGGATGTTAATGAGAAATAGATATGGTTTATTACCTGTTGATGATGACATGTATAGTATTCTCAACTGAACCGGTCTGGGAAATATTTCATGATGGGTGAAGTCTTTTTAATAAGCAAAATGAGAAATAGTGATTGACTGTTTAAAAAAATTATAATAATAATTATTGGGAAAAGCATGGAAAAGATATTGAATGATAAAGCGGGGAGATTGATATCTCTGTATTGACTGACATGCATGGCATTCCCTTTTGAAAAAGCAATGGAAGTCAATGTAAAGTTATATGTAATCTAGTGTAATAGAAAGAAGATTATGATGATAATAAAAAAAAAAGTTCATGGGAAAAATATATATTACAAAAAAATCCCAATTTTTTGCACCAAGGGACACTTGTAGTTTAATTTCATTTTCCACAAACTTTCTGAAGTTCCTTAATGTTCCTAAAATAATAAAAATAACACTTTCTGACCAGTCTATCTAATAGCAGATGTCATGAAGCTTTAGTGAAAAACTTAGTCTCTTATAGGAGAAAATTTATTTAAGTTGGCATTGAAAGTTTTTGTCCTAAATAGTCTCTGAAATTATCAGTAGGATATATTGCCTATTATATCTTGTTCTTCCACTGTATCCAAATTTGTCATTGTAATTTTCTCTCTCCTATCGCTTGCCATCACTGCTGTCACCATCGTCTCCACCATCATCATTCTGAAACCGTCTTCATTTGCTTCATTCTTTTTTTATTTATATATTATTATTCATACATGAAATTGCTATACATCATTTAGACTGTGAAGAGACTTTACCCAGAATGGCTCACAAATGATTGTCTTTAGCTTGCATTTCTCTTTTTCCTTTATTATTTATGCACCCAATTGCTGTACATCATTTAGATTGTAAACAGACTACCCAGCATGATATAGATCTTAGTCCACTGATACAACCTCATCAACAGATAATAAACTATATTTGTGTCCCACAAATATCTTACCTCACCATTTTTTTCCCTGAAATGATCTTTCCTGTGCTTTTCCCCTCCACATTCTCCTTCCACTTTGTCTCTAGTGTCCATAACAATTTTTAATGTTTTTATGCTTGCATTTCTTGTATGGGTAACATACTGTAGCCAATCATAATTATTTAAGAACCTCCATAGAGTCTATATCTGGAAGAAGGTAGCATGTCTTAATTTCTTTCCTCATACATAGCCACTTGAAAATTATATTCAATGAATATTCTAAGCATGTAACAGATGCATGCTTGGTGTGATGATTGGTAATGGCAATAGTTACCACATAGAACATCTCTTTATGTGTAAGAAATCTGATAGGCACTTTATATAAATAATTTCTCATTCCATAATAGCCTTTCTGGAAATAAAGAAGTTGAAGTATTGCCTGTGACCCAATCTTCCCTGATTGTTAGGGCAACCTCTTGGTGAGAAAAAGGATATGCAAGTGACCCAGGATAATCTTGTAAACACACAAAAGTGGACCTCTAGATAAATAAACTAATAATATTTTGTAGGAAGATATTCCTAATCTGTAGATGCCTTGAGTAGGATCTCTCCAGTTTGGGGTTGTTTATGGTAAGTAAACCACCAGTCTATGAATTTAAGAGACATGTTTTATTGGTGAATGTCATGCATGTTATACAACTATCTGAGCTGAAAAAATGGAGATGTTTTGTAACTTAAATGCTCCCCACTATATGGGGTAACTTTAGAGAGCCCATTTCTTATTCTGGGCCAAAGATCACATGTTCAAAGCAAAAAGGAAGAACCGAAGTATCTCGGACCCCACCCTGCTTTGCCTGTGCCTCTTAATTTTATCTCCTAGAATTTATGAATGACTATATTACATGGCAAGGAGGAATTAAGTTAGCAGATAGAATAAAGGTTGCTAATTAGCTGACCTTAAAATAGAGTATGCTGGGTTATCCCATTATCCCGGTGCCTCCAATGTTATTACAGAGGTCCTTAAAGGTGGAAAAGGGAGGCAGGAGAGTCAGAGTGATGTGGTGTGAGAAAGATTTGGCTTTGAAGATGAAGGAAGGGGCCAAAAGTCAAGGAATGTAGGCAGCTGCTAGAAGTTGAAAACTAAGGAAATGGATTCTCCTGTGAGAATTTCCAGGAGGGATGCAGCTCTCACAGCCCAAAGAAAAACCTTTGATTTTAGCCTGATGAGACTCACATCTGATGTTTTATTTCCAAAACTGTAAGATAAATTTGTCTTGTTTTGAGCCACCAAGTTTGTGGTGATTTATTACAGTAGCAATAGACTTATCCTATTTATCTCCATTTGCAAGATGACTATGATGTAACTATTAAGTGGCACAGCCAATACTTAAACCCCAGTGTTTTTTTTTTTCCTCTCTCATCATTTCCCTTCATTCTTTTCTGCAAGTCAGACTATGAAAGGGAGGCACTGCATGTTCGCACATACTATAAACCTAAAATTTGATGCAAAGTGTGTGATATTTTTGCTTTGTGTCAGGACCTCTGCTCTTATTAAAGGATGTTGTTGAATTTTCTCTTGCATGATAGCTACAGTTCTTGGTTTTCTGTTTTTTGTTTATGATACTGTCTTCCATTATAATCTGATTTGTTTGTTTTCTAGTGGTAAAACCGTTTTTTATTTTTTATTTTTTAAGATTTTTTTGTTTTAGGGTGCGTGTATTTGCCAGAGAGAGAGACAGACAGACAGAGACATTGATAGGGAAAATGAGAAACCACCCCCAAGGAGGATGGCCATTCCATAATCCCTTCTCTTCCATTCTCCTCCTGTGATCTTGGGCATGGACTCACGTGTGCCAGGTGTTTATTTTCTTTTCTTTTCTTTTCCTTTTTTTTTTTGGAGAGGTTTTTGCTATAGGGTGTATGCACTTTCCAGAAAGACAGAGACAGAGAGATAGAAAGCAAGAAATCATCACCCAGTGGGGGGGATGGCCATGCCGCAATCCCTTCTCCTCCATTCTACTCTTGGGATCTGGGGCACACACGCACACATGCCCGGCATGAGTTTAAGCCACTGGGTCCAGGACTCGAACTGCGGTTGACTACATGGGAGTCCAGCGACATAGCCATTGCGCTAACAGCTGGTTCCCCAAGTGTGAGTTTTCAAGCCACTGGGTCCAGTACTCAAACCACAGTCAGCTATGTGAGAGTCTAGCCGTGTAATTAGTACAACATCTGTTGGCCTGAGAAAACTGGTCTTAACTCATTGTCATGCCTAGTGGAGAATTTTCCTCAGTTTTTTGGATGGGGCTTAAAAAATATAAATAATATCACTCTAGATATTAATTTGAACTCTTGGGCTAGTAGTGGTTCTGACTCATGAGTCATACAAATTAAAAATATTTTCAAGTCTTATAGAAATAAACATTTCTTTCCTAAGTTAAATAAAATTACATTTAGGTTATGTAAACATACCAATGATAGATAGTATCTTACATCAAGACTAGCTTTTATTTATGAGATAATATAAAAAACATTTATAATCAGAAGAACTTTATTTATATTCAAGTTTCTGCTTATTCATGTGATCCTGGAATAATTATCTCTGTGCTTCAATTTCCTGATTTTTAAAGTTGGGGTAATATAAGCAAGGTTCAAATGAGAATTCATGTGGAGCACATTTGTGATTCTAAAACACCATACAAATATAAGGTGTAGTAATTATTATTGTTAGGAGATTTGAAAGAGAATATATGAGTGTATTTGAATGCAATTCACTTGCAGTATGGAAAGTCTGGCAGATTATCATATCCCTAAGGAATTACTACTGTCAGTTTTATTTGAACAATTACTGGCTGATCAAGGGAAAATTATGAATCAATTTCAATAATACACATTATTATTAGCTTTCTCAAACTAATTTAGAACACAGAGGTCCCTCAGTGTTCAGAACTCATAACATTTATTGTTTATAGCAGTGGTTCACAAACTTGACTACACGTCAGAATCATTGGAGGAAATTAAAAAAGAAATGCTAGATCCCATGTTTCAATACTTGATTTCATAGTTTTTTTTGTTGTTGCTGTTGTTTTTCTTTTATTTTAATGCTTGATAAATCAAGTAACTATCTAATTTTGAGAACAACTTGTACCGACAATTATTCATATTTTTTAAAAAAGATCTCAGTTATGTTGTAAGCCTTGTGTCTCCACCTGAAGTGCTTGCACTGAGTATTATTGCTAATGCTGTTTACATATATACATACACGGAGTGGTTTTCACTTCAATTATTTGGAGAGATAATAGCAAGCTTTTAATTATTCATGACACATGCTTAGAAAGTTTGGAACTTGATGAAACCATAGAAATTGTCTGGTTGCATTTGTTTTTCCTGGATAAAGAAATTTAGGCCACAAGTAGTGAAAAGACCCATTCTAAGGTGACTCTACTGGTTATTCAGAACTAGAATTTCAAGACCTTGTCTTTTTCCTTGATTCTTGATAATTATAGAAGAGATCATTGAAATTCACAAACTGTTAAATCCCTTATCTTAGCAAAAGTGCAGTTTTTTCTTCTTGACTATAATTGTTAACAAGTGGAAAAATGCTGTACATGTAGCCCTCTGAATTCATGAGTTCTACATCTGTGGATTCAACCAAGTTTGGATTGTGTGTGTGTGTGTGTGCGTATAGTTATTTTGAATTTACATTTTATCACAATGTATCTTTACAGTATAAACCATTCCTTTTCCCAGGGTGAATATGATGCATGTCAGTCAAGATAAAGACATTGTCATATGCATTATCGTCAGCAAATAACTTTTTATTTTTGTGTCAAACATACTTTTCTCCCCTGTTCCCCTCTGACTTTATTATATTAATTTATCATGTCCAGGAGTTTTTTGTTTGTTTTGCTTTGGCTCCTTTTGGATTATTTATGTATAGCATCATATCATCTGCAAATAAGGATGATTTCACTTCACCTTTTCCTTTTGGGATGCCTTTTATTTGACTCTTATCTGATTGCATTGGCTGGAACTTCCAGTACTACATTAAAAAGGAGTGGAAAAAGTGAGCAACTTTGTCTCGATGTAGTTTTTAGTGGAAAACTTTCAGATTTTCCCCATTCTGTATGATGTTAGCTATGGGTTTTTCATAGATGGCTTTTATTGTGTTCAGGAATGTCCATTCAATGCCTATTTTGCTGAGTCTTAATCATGAAGGATGCCTTTTATTTGACTCTTATCTGATTGCATTGGCTGGAACTTCCAGTACTACATTAAAAAGGAGTGGAAAAAGTGAGCAACTTTGTCTCGATGTAGTTTTTAGTGGAAAACTTTCAGATTTTCCCCATTCTTTATGATGTTAGCTATGGGTTTTTCATAGATGGCTTTTATTGTGTTCAGGAATGTCCATTCAATGCCTATTTTGCTGAGTCTTAATCATGAAGGGGTGTTGTATTTTATTGGATGCTTTTTCTGCATTGATTGATATGATCATATGGTTTTTATCTTTCCTTCTGTTAATGTGATATATTACATTTATTGTTTTGTGTATGTCAAACCATTCTTGCATCCCTGGAATAAATCCTACTTGGTCATGGTATATAATCTTTTAAATTTTATTTTGAATATGATTTGCTAGTATCTTGTTAGAAATTTTTACATCCATACTCATCCAAGATATGGGCCTAAAGTTTTATTTATTTATTTTTATTTTGGCTTTTCCTGTCTGGTTTTGGAATTAAGATGATGGAGGCTTCATTAGAATGAATTGGGTTAGTTCTTCTTTAAAAGTTTTATAGAATTCAGAAGTAAAGCCTTTGGAACCTGGGCTCTTTCTGGTTGGAAGACTATTTATTACTGATTCAGTCTCATTGCTTGTTATGGTTCCATTCAGCCCTTTCTATTTCTTCCTGGTTCAGTCTTGGTAAGTTATACATGTCCAGAAATTTGTTCTTGTCATCAAGGTTTTCTTGTTTGTTTTATAGTCACTCATAGTATTTTCTGATGATATTTTGTATTTCTGTTATATCCTTTATAATATGCCTGTTTCCTGATTTGCTGATTTATGTAGTTTCTTTCTCTGTTCTTGTTTAATGGTGTGTCAATTTTGTTTATCTTTTCAAAGGACCAACTTTTGGTTTCATTTATTTTCCATGTAGTTCTTTTTTTCTCTATTTTATTTATTTCTGTTCGAATCTTTTTTTTCCTCATGGAACTTTTTTTGGGTTTGTTGTTTTTCTAATTCCCTGAGGCATGAGGCTGAGGTTGTCTATTTGCCACATTTCTATCTTTTTCTTATGTGCCCTAATTGCTATGAATTTCCCTCCTCTGGCTGCTTTTGTTGTGTCCCCATAGATTATAAGCACTTGTTTGTTCATTATCATTGGTTTCTCTGAATGCTTTGATTTCGGTCTTAGTTTCTTCTATAATGGTAAAGTCAATTAGGAATAGGTTGTTTAGTTTCCCTTTGTGAATTTTTGAGGACTCTTTCTGTAGTTGATTTCGCGTTTGATTCCATCATGGTTGGAAAAGATGCTACGTTTGAGTCTATCATGGTTGGAAAAGATGCTAGATATTGTTTCTCTACCTTTGAATTTGTAAAGGCTTGTTTTGTGCCATGTTATGTGGTCAGTCTTCAGAATGTTCCATGTGGGGGTGAGAAAAATGTATATTTTGTGGTAGTTGGGTGAAGTACTCTAGATGTCTGTCAAGTCTATTTCACGTATGATATCATTTAGTTCTTGTATCTTTATGTTTTGTCTAGATGATCTGTTCAGAGGAGTCAGTGTAGTGTTTAGATCTTTTACAATTATTGTGTTGTCCTCTCTCTCTTGATATCTAACAGTCTCTCTTTGATATATTTAGGTGCTCCAATGTTGGGTGTATGATATTTACAAGTATTATATCTTCTTGGTGAACAAGTCCTTTTAGTAGTATATAATGTCCTTTGTCTCTTCTTATATCTTCTATCTTAAAGTCTATTTTGTCTGGTATTGCAACTCCCACCCTTTATTTTATTTTTAGCTCTTATTTGGATGGAATATCTTTTTCCAGTCCTTCACTTTCAGTCTATTTTTGTCCTTATGAGTGAGGTATGTTTCTTGTAAGCAGCATATAGATGGCTACTTTTTTGGTATCTATTCAGCCGATCTGTATCTTTTAATGGGAGAATTTAATTCATTAATGTTCAGTGTTATTATTTTTGTGGACTTATCCCTGTCATTTTGTTAGCCATTTTCTCAGTTGTATTTGTTCTTATATTTCTGTTTGTTTCTCTTCAGTTAACCTGATTCAATACTCCCCTCAGTACTTCTTTTAGAGTGGGTTTAATATTGGTGAACTCTTTCAGTTTTTGCTTATCCGAGAATATTGTATTTTTTTTTTCCCATTTCAGGAGTAATCTTGCTGGATATACTATTCTTGTTTGAAACTCTTTTTCATTTAATGTTTTGAATACATTTTGCCGTTCTTTCCTTGCCTGAATTGTTTCAAGTGAGAGGTCTGATGTTAGCCTAATGGGATAACCTTTGTAAGTAACTTGACATTTTCCCCTTGCCATTTTTATTTATTTGTCTTTAATTTTTACCAATTGGGCTATGATGTGCTGGCGGGTGGTGGGAGATCTTTTTATGATGATTCTATTTGGGGTCCTTTTGTATTTCTTGGATCTGAATTTCTCCATGTTTCTCTATATTTGGAAAATTTTCTGATAGTATTTAATGAAAGAGGTGTTTCATTCCTTTAGCAGATTCTTCACCTTCTGGAAAGTGTTTCATTCCTTTAGCAGGTTCTTCACCTTCTGGAATACTCAATATATGGTTATTTGGGCATTTCATTGTCTCTAGAATTTCCTGTATGTTGTCCTCATTTTTGGGGAGTTGATTTTTTTTCTTTTTGGTGGTTTGGTCTATGTTAGAGACTTTGTTTTCAAGCTCAGAAAGTCTTTCTTCTGCATGGTCCGATCTGCTGTTAATGCTTTCTAGGGAGATTTTAATTTCTTGTATTGTGTTCTTCATTTCCAGTTCTGTTTGATTCTTTTTTAGGGTGTTTGTTTATTTATGAAATTTCTCTTTGATGTCTTGAAATGCTTGTTTCATTTCCTGGAACTGATTGTTTTCTCTTGCATCTCATTGAGTTTTGTTACTATGAATATTTGGAGTTATTTTTCTGACATTTTTGTGTATTCTCATGTGGTTCCATTATTGGTGAGGGACTACTATGCTCACCTGGGGAAGTTACCGCTTTGTTTTCTCATGTTTCTCCAAGATCTGTGCTTGTTTTTGGTTATCTGATGCAGCATTCACTTTTTCCTATTTATTGGAATGAATTTTGTAGTACTGGAAGAGGAAATTTCACCCTTAGTTCCCAGGTCTAGTCCTCCTGTTGGAGGTCTGTGTCTCTTAGATCAGAGCAGTTATAGGTAACTTCAAGTGCTTAGCTCCTCTACTAAACTTTCAGCTATTGATGAGGTAGTAGCAAGCTAAGAAGATATAACTTAGTGAAGAAGATCAAGTTGCATGCTGTGAGGGCTGGTGTACCAAAAGTTTCAAAGTTACCCCTGGGGCCTGTAGGTGCACTCACAAGGGGAAGACTGCTGAGACCAGTTGAATGTACTTTTTTTTTTTTTAAATGGTTGAGTCTGTACTCAACATGTACAGACTTTTTGCACTTGTCACTATTCCTGCAATGATACCATATAACAATTATTTACATTGTATTTATATTGTATTAGGAATTATGAGCAATCTAGAGATGACCTAAAGAGTACAGGAGGATTTGCATAAATTATATGAAACTACTGTGCCATTTTATAGAAGGAACTTGAGTATCTATGGGTTTGGGTTTCTTGGCGGTGATAGGTTCCAGAAACATTCTCCAGTAGATACTTTAAATTTTCTCTCTTGAATATTGTATAAGTGTTAAGTGCCTTTAAAAGGAGCGATTATCTGAATTAAAGAATGTTTATAACTCAGTTGTGTTTGTTATTTTTTTCCTGCTTTCACATATTTACTGCCCAGTATGAAGTTACTCTAACTCCCTCCAACATCATTAATGGCACTAATTCAAACAAATGTGAAAAAACACAACAGAATATTAAAATGCATAATAAAGACCACATCTGGCAGCAAAAAATAAATTTAAATCTTGTTAAATAATAGAACACTTTTCCACTTGAAGTTTTATGTATTCAGATGTAGGAAGAAATCTTTCTTATGTAAAAATTTTTTTTGAGAGGTTTTTGCTATAGGGCGCGTGCGCTCACCAGACAGACAGAGAGAAACAAAGAGACAGAAAGAGATAAATCATCCCCCAGGGGTGATTGTCACGCCGCAATCCCTTCTCCTCCATTCTCCTCTCAGGATCTTGGGCACGCACACACACGCACCCGGAGTGAGTTTTAAGCCACTGGGTCTGGGACGCGAACCACAGTGGACTACGTGGGAGTCCAGCCACACAGCCATTATGCTAACTGCTGGTTCCCTCTTATGTAAAATTTTGAAACCAGTTTAGGTTATGTTTCAGGAACTACTCATTTCTGGAAGAAGGTTCTGTGTATTCTAAATTTCTTTTTTGTCTGCTTCTAAAGCAGTATAAATGATCTGTTTTTCTATTTATTATCCATATTAAATTCTACTCTTTTTTTCAGACATGGATCATGTCTTATTCATCTTTGACCTTTGAGCACCTACCTCATGGTCAACTGTCAAGAGAGAGTTTATTGAACAAAACTGAGAAAGAAAGGAAACAAAAACCTTGACATCCAGAGTTTAGCTTTTTTTTTTTTTTCCAATTTCAAAGCTATTTTTATTTCCAGCAGTATTTCATTGAAAATGATTTTGTTCTGAGATTTATTTAAAATTTGGTTTCTTCCTTGTTTTATCAACAAATTTAACCTTCGACACTGATATATATAATAATTTAATTGTTCTATATCTTCATGGGGTTAGCCAGTAACAGGCACTGTGCCAAGTAGTAAGGGTACAACAATGAGTGCATATGTTAAGTCCATACCATCTCCAAGGAGGAGAAAAAGCGTACAGACAAACACAATCACTGGGTGACGTTAAGAAGAAAAATATGGAGTAAAGTGATAAAGGATGATTAGGGAATAATGCTTCATTAGGTTGGGTGGTCACAGGACTTTTTGCTGAGGAAGTGGTATGTTTAACTCAGTTAAAATGTAATCACTTAACATAGGTAATTTCAAGGCTAATAAATAATGAAGTTATGATCAAGACTTTCAGCAAAATTGGCACAGAAGGGACATTCCTCAAGCCATATATGACAGACCCACTGCTAACATTATACTGGACGAAGAAAGCTGAGAGCTTTCCCATTAAAAACTGGAACAAGATGAAAATGCTCACTTTCTCCACTCCTTTTCAACATAGTGCAGGAAGTCCTATTCAATATCATCAGGTAAGAGTAAAATAAAAGATACTCAGGTAGGAAAAGAAGCTAAACCATCCCCATTTGCAGATGATATGATTATATACGTAGACATCCAGAGGAATCCACCAAAAACCTCATAGAATTGATGAATGAATTCAGCAAAGTAGCGGGATATAAAATCAATTCAATATATAAAAATCTATGACATTTTTATATACCAGCAATGAACAGACTGAGACAATATTGAAGAAAACAATCCCAATAACAGCCACAAAACAAATAAGATACCTAGGAATAAATCTAACCAAAGAGGTGAAAGACCTCTACAAGGAAAACTATGAAAAACTGAAAAATGAAATAGAGAATTATACAAAAAAAAATTGGCAAAACATCCTGTGTTCTTGGATCAGAAGTATCATTATAATAAAAATGTCGGTTCTGGGACCAGCAGTTAGCTTAATGGCTATGTCGCTGAACTCCCCTGTAGTCAACCATGGGGGATTTTGCTGTAGATCATATACACTCGCCAGGGAGAAACAGAATGTAAAAAATCAGTCCCCAAGGGTGATGGCCACGCCACAAACTCTTGTCAGACTTTTTGCACTTGTCACTATTCCCACAACAATACCATACAACAACTATTTACATTGTATTTATATGGTATTAGGAATTATAAGCAATCTAAAGATGACCTAAAGAATACAGGAAGATTTGCATAAATTATATGCAACTACTGTGCCATTTTATAGAAGGAATTTGAGTATCTATGGATTTGAGTTCTTCTCTCGGGATTTTGGGCATGCATGCATACACACCTAGTATGAGTTTCAAGCCTCTGGGTCTGGACTTAAACCATGGTCAGCCATGTGAGAGTCCAATAGTGCAAACATTACACCATTAGCTGGTCCCTCCATCCTCTACTGTTGATGCATATAGGATGGAGCAGAAACCAGTATCACAGACATTTTGGTAAAGTTAAAGTTACCTATTTTAACATTATTTTTTAAGGAATTTGAGAAATTTTATATCTGTGTGTGTATTAAAAGCTGTGATAATCAAAACAGCATGATATTGGCACAAAAGCAGACATGTGGACCAATGGGACAGAATAGAGACCCCAGAAATAAATCCTATGACATCAGCCAACTGATTTTTTTTTTAAAGAATTATTTTGCTTTAACTTTATTATTATTATTATTTTCCAGTTCCCCGAGACAACTGATTTTTGACAAAGGATACCAGTCAATCCAGTGGGAATAGGAAAACCTCTTTAGCAAATGGTGCTGAAAAACTGCACCTTCATCCACCTGTGAAAGATGAATCTGAACCGGTACTTCTTACCATTGACAAAAATCAGCTCAAAGTGGATCAAAGACCTAAGACCTCAAACTACAAAAATACTGGTGGAAAACTCTGGGAGACATTGGGGTAGGCAAAAACTTCTTCAATAAGACCCTCAAAGCACAGGCAATAGTCCTCGAAATAGAAAAGTGGGATTACATTAGTTCAAGAAGTTTCTGCACAGCAAAATACACAGTAATTAGTGTGAATTGACAAACCTCGGAGTGTGAGAATATGTTTTAAACTATGACTCAGATAAGAGCCTGATAACCAGAATATACTGGTAACTCAAGGGTCTTACCCAAAAAACAATGATGAACCTAATTAAAAGATAGGAAAGTGAGCTTAAAAACTAACCCTCTAAGGAAGACATATGGATGGCCAAAAAGCATATAAAATACTCAACATTCCTCATCATAAGGAGATACAAATTAAAACCACAATGAGATACAACCTAACTCCAGTCAGAATGGTGAAGATTAAAAAAACAAAAACTGTTAAGTGCCGGCAGGGCTGTAGTGCAAGGAGAACTGTCTTATGCTGTTGGTGGGAATACAAACTTATCTAACCACTGGAGAACAATATGGAGATTTCTTAAAGATCTACAAGTAGAACTACCATATGATCCAGCAATTCCACTCCTGGTTATCTACCTAAAGGACAGAACACTCAGTCAAAAAAGTGCTTGCACACCTATGTTTATTGTGGCATTATTCACAATTGCTAAGACATGGAGCTAACCCAAATATCCATGAACAGATGGATTGAAAAAGTGTAGTACATGTATGCTGTGGAATACTACACAGCCATTAAAAAACAAGATGACCCTGGCTTTTGATAGAAAGTAGGCAAATATGGAGTATTTATTGATGAGTGAAGCAAACCAGACCATGAAAGAGAGACATTGTATGTCTCCACTTAATGTAAACTGACTGTTCGTACTCTATGGAGGAAACTGAAAGATTAGAGGATGTAGAAACATGTAAAATACTTATATATACTGGATACAGTGTGGGAAGAGGATGGGAGAAGGAGAGTGTGAGGAAAGGCATTAAGGAGAAAAAATAGAGAGGCAAGATATTTATGGGACACAAATGAATCATTATCTGTTGATGATAATGTGTATAGTATACTCAGATGGACTGGTTTGAAGTGTATTGAAGTTAGAAAAATTCACTTTACAAGCTAAATGATGTATAGTGATTGTATATATTAAAAAATTAAAATTATATTTAAAAGAAAAGCTAGCCATGTTATCTGATGTTATTAAGACTTTGAGACTTCAGACATCATGTGTAGTCTTGGTTTTCCTTTATATTGAAGTTAGTTTTGTGGAGTGGCAAATGAAGAGACCTGTGAGGTATCTTACCTTACATCCATCTCCCAGAATCATTGTATTGTAAATTTTCTCAGAAGAAAGAATCTCTGTTATGATAAAAGTAGCATTTTCCATACATGACTCTTATTAGCTTTCTGTGTGTTACAGCTCAAATTGTGGGAACCTTTCTTTGTATCTGGCATTCTGCTGCTCAAGTATTTTTTAGTGTTTCAGGAAGGTAGAAACACTATCTTTTTCTATATTCACAGAGTTATTACTGGCCTTCTGTCTTAAAATCTGCACAGATTCTTTAGTTCACTGATCTTCATGAATACTCATGTCCCTCAGGATTTGGGGATTTGGAGATTTGGAGGAAGGCAGCTGTTCTTGGGTCCTCTGATTATAAGTAAATGCATGCACATAATATTTGGATTCTCAGTGCAATTTGCTGATGTTTGTCTAGCTTGTAGTTATCAGTTATGGTTTTTCCACTCTGAGTATAGACCTGAAGATGTATTTCCTGCAAATACAAGCAGCATAAACAATACAACTAAAAGAATTCATGCTCTGGCATGTGGAAAATATCTGAGAATGTTATATCTTTAGGAACAAGTAGCTAAGGAATGATGTCCTTTATAGTAATTATTTCAGCACATAGATGAGATGCACCACTGGATCGAGTTTACCTCCAACAATAGCTTCTCCTAGAAAGGGAAGAGATTGTGGATAACACTTTATGAAAAAGTGACTCTAAACATTTCCAACTGTTTGTTAGCGTCCATTGAACTCTTTTTATTATAACAATGAACTGAAAGAAAAATTGACCAGGGCTATTTAACTCCTTTTGATGGAGTAATGAAAAGGCCTATTTTCTTTCCCTTTTCCCCTAATATAGAAGTCCCTTTATGTAACATATGTATGTAATTTACTAGATATATATTTATATATATATACACACACAAACATATACACACAATTCAGCTCAGTAAATTAACAAAATAATGTTATAGTGTGGGACTAATAAGAACTAGAAGAAACCTGGACTAAAAATCAAGAGACATAGAATCAAGTTTTATTTTTAATACTTGCTAGTTTTTGATCTTAGACAAATCACTTCAGCTTTTTATCCTTGGATTTTTCACTGGTAAAGAGGTGTTTGTATGTGTTTGCGGGGGGTGCTCATAATTGCTGGTTCTTAAATATGATGATATCATCCTCCAAAAGAGTCGTTTGGAAAACTCTGGAGGCATTTAATATTATTTTTCACCATGATTTCTGATTTACATATAATAGTTGTACATCCTTGTGGGATAGGGTGTAATTTTTGAAAGCAGGAAAAAAAAACATCATAGTCAAATCAAGGAAATAAACATATTCACCATCTCCAACCTTTCATTACTTTGCGTTATGTACATTAGAAAACTGCTCAACTGGTTATTTTGAAATATATATTAAATCACCACCAATGTTCACTGTATTATACTATTCTAAACCTATTCTACTTGTTCACACACTCGTGTATCTGTTAACCAAGTTCTTCTCATCTATCTACTCTTCTCCCCTTTCCAGCATCTAGTGTCTACTATCACACTTTCTACTTCTATGCAGTCAAGTCTTTTAGCTTCCATTAATGATTGGGAACATAAGGTATTTCTTTCAGAGGCTGGCTTATTTCACTTAGCATTTTATAACTCATAGGTTCAATTTTTGATTCAAATGACAAATTCTTTTTATTATAGCCAAATAGTATTCAACTGTGTATATCACATTTTCTGTTTTTTGTTTGTTTGTTTTTGCTATAGGTTATGTGCACTCACTAGAGGGAGAAGGACAGAGGGAGAGAGTGACACTAAGCGTGAGAGAGAGAGAGAGAGAGACATACCATCTTCAAAGGAGGATGGCTGCACCATTTCTAGTCTCAGGAATTTGGGCAGGCACACACATGTACTCAGCATGACTTTCAAGCCATGGGTCAAGGACTCAAACTGTGCAGCCAGCCATGTGGGATCCAGTACCTTAAACTCCATACCACCTTCTGGCCCTATACCGTGTTTTCTTTATCAATTCATCAGTTGTTGAGAATTCAGGTTGAGTCAGTCTCTTAGCTATTATGAATAGTGCAGCAATGCACATCTCTTTAAGATACGGATTTTCTATCATTTGGAGATATAACCTAGAATGGGGTTAATGGATAAGGTAATTCTATTAGTTTTTTGAGAAAATTCTTTAGTGTTTTTCACAGTAGCTTGACTAATTTGCATTCTCACCAACAGCACATGAGGGTTCTTTTTTCTCCACAATCTTACACTTGTTATTTTTGATAATAGCCATTCTGAGATAAGTTATTGTAGTTTTTTTTCTTTTATGATTCTAGTTTTTTAGTAATTTTCTTTTCTTTTTTCTTTTTGATTTAATCACTGTACCTCTCCAAAACATACAAAATTAATCTTCCCAGCATGAATACACTGTATATCAGTCCAAAGATATTACCATATACATTATCATCAACAGATAATTTTCCATTTTTATATCCATTAAATGATTTTTTTCTTTCTTGTTTCCCTCTCTTTTGCCTCCACTAACTACCCATCTTCCCACCCTGTCTCCAGTATTCACAATTGCTCCTCATGCTTTTATACCTCAAAATCTTCAGTTTCTACCATAGACTACAGTTTTTAACTTGCATTTCCCTGATGGTTAATGATGTTGAACATTTTTAAATGATAGTTTTTGACCATTTGTATGTATTCCTTTTAGAATTGTCTGTTTAAATTGGATAATTTTTGGTAGTGAGCTGTTTGAGATCCTTATATAATCTTGTTATTAATCCCTTGACAGTTATGTAGTTAGCAAACATTTTCTCCCATTCAATAGATTGTTTCTTTAGTCTGTTCTTTCCTCTGCTGTACAGATACTTTGCAAATAGTTTCATGCAACTCCCCCCTTTTTGTTGTGTATGTGTGTGTGTTTGTGTGCTTTGCTATAGGGCACGTGCACTCTCCAGAAAGAGAGAGACAGAAAGCAAGAAATCACCCCACCCCAGGGGGGATGGCCATGCCACAATCCCTTCTCCTCCATTCTCCTCTCGGGATCTTGGGCACATATGCACATGCTCCCAGTGTGTGTTTAAGCCTTGGGTCCAGGACTTGAACCACGGTCGACTACATGGGAGTCCAGCAACATAGCCATTATGCCAACTGCTTAGATTTGTGTGTGCTCTTGATCTTGGGGTCTTAGCATTTTTTCCCCCTAGACTGAAGTCCTGAAGTAATTCCCATATTTTCTTCTATTAAATGTATGTTTTGGGGTTTTACATTTATGCCTTTAATATATATTTTGACTTAAGTTTTATATATGCAAGAGATAAAGATCTAGATTTATTCTACTGCATATTGGATATCCAACTTTCCCAGTACTATTCGTTGAAGATGCTTTCTTTTCCTATGTGTAAATATTTATTAGTCACAATGACCTGGGATATTAGTGGCATTCACTAATAGTAGTCTGGGTTGGAAAACATTCTGCAAGGCACAGGATCACCTTTCACAGTGAAAATGTACCCTTCCTCAAGTGCCAAATAGTAGGACCCAGCCTTGAGGAAGCTGCAGATGATCCTCTAGGATTTCTTCCAATACCATATCCAAATTGCACAATTGGTAAAACAACAACAACCCAGTAGTATATTAACTGAAAAATCAAGGTACATGAATTTAAAACCTTAAACATGGAGAAATAATTCAAATTTTTATTAAATACCAAGGTAGTCTGTATGCTTATTTTCTAGAAGGAGAATATCATTTATCGAGTATTTCTGTACCAGCTATCTTCCTAAATATAATCACATATTTTAATAACTGGTTAGTTTAGATGTTACTATTTTGCCAAGGAACCTGAAGCTTAGGGAAGGTGGGCAACTTGTTGAAGTTCACACTGCAAGTGACAGAAGCAGAATGTTAATTGAAACTCTAATTCCTAATCTGAGATTATTTCATATTTCCACTTCATAGAAAAAGGTAAAGATGAGGACAGAAACGTACATGCCTGTCAGTAACCAGCTATTATAAACTTTTTTCAGTTACTTGAATATACAATATGTTTTTGCCTCTGAGATTTTGCAAAAATTGCTTCCTCTTTTTCTGAACTCCTTTCTCACACCTTGCCTACCGTCATCATCCTCAGGTCTTGTTTGTGCTTTGCTTCCTCTAAGGAAGCCTTCCCTGAGCATGTGAAATGTATTTTAAGAGCCTGATTTTGTACCCTAGTAGCCTCCTACACTGCCTATATCTTCCACAAACCATCTTAGTGGAGTTGTTTGTATGATTCCCATACTAGCAATGAGCTTAATGAGGACTGGGATGCCATGGTTTGTCAATTCTTAGTGCTGTGTTTTTCACCTTATGAAATATTTATTGAACACAGGTACAGGAAAAGTGAATATGGCAATTTATCTCAAAAACAAAGTGATATTAATGATGAATATTTTGAACATTTTAAACTTTGACTTGTAATTTATTTACTATAAATACACAATTATAATACATTGTTTTAATTCTTTATATACAACCCTTTTTTTAGATTTACTTTTGCTATAGGGCATGGATATTCATGAGAGAGAGAGCGAGCGAGCGAGCGAGAGCGCGCACGTGTGAGAACAAGAGTGAGACAGACAGATGGAAAGTGAGAAAGCACACCCCCTGGGTAAATGACCATACTGCAGTCCCTTCTCCATTCTCTTCTAGGGATTTTGGGCATGTACACACATGTGTCTGGTGTGTTTTCAAGTGTCTGGGTCTGGGACTTGAAACATGCAGTTGATCATGTGAGATACAGCTGCCTTAACAACTGTGCCACTGGCTGGCCCCTGAAATATACATTTCTAAAAATAATTTATTATACTTATGATTTCTTTGTCTTCCACTTTTACTGTTTGATGTCTTTTATACATGCTTGTATTTGTGTATTCCTTTAGATATATTGTGTTTGAGCTAAATATACAATGTTAACATAGTCTAGGAGACAGAATAGCAGAAAAGGAAGAGTGCAGAGTGTGGAGCCCAACTACTTGAGCTCAAGAGTTTTGGTTCTACCACTTTCTAGATATTTGGCTTTTGAGAAGTCACTTGGCCATTCTTCATATGTTTAATAAAAAAGGAAATAGTTCTTATTTGTCATGATTATTTTTAAATAATAGATTAGATGATACATAAATGCAGTATCAATAAAGCAAGTAAAGAGCATGAAAGTAAGTGCTGTGTAGCGTAAATGCAGTTATTACTCTTATCTTTCTTATTGACTAGAATACTTTTAGGAATTACTTTTTAGAAAGTATATAAGGAGATTTAAAAAAAATTCCATGGAAGTTCAAATCACGGACCTGGCAGCTTAAAACTTACTAGCCTTTGAACACCCAAATGTGTTGCTTGGTACTTTGAGAAGGCCTTGTGCCCCTCCCTACCCCATCTGGACATCCATTCCAGTGCAGGGAGACTGAGCTTCCAAGAAACTGTGACTTATTCCCTGCCACAGTCCTCTGAAGTCTAGATTGCAGCATTTTCTAAAGCATGTGGCATGTATTGAGTGCCACACAATAGTTCCTATCTTACTCAATTAAAACCCAGCAGCTCAGTCTCAGGCACACTTGCTCTCTAGAAATTGGGAAGACTTTGAATTACTCAAGACCAGTAACAATCATGCAGGTTGGTGGTGAGCATCAGGGAGGTAAAGTAGCAGAGAGATCACCAATCACCTACTCTTGCATGCCTTTGAATGCTCAGAATTAACTATGAATTTAGGAAGGAATATATAAGTCATCATATGACTAGAAGCCATCACAAGGGCACAAAAAATATGAGCAACCAAGAAAATATATTTCTCCCAAGGGAAAAATATCAATTCCTCATCATCCACAGATTGTACATTAAAACTTGTGGAACTGTCAGGTAGATAATGCAGAATATTCATAGTGTATACAGTAAAACTTGTGGAAATGTCAGGTAGATAATGCAGAATATTCATAGTGATAAAATTAAATGAGATGCAAGAGAAAGAGACAAAGAACTCTGGTAGATGATGAAGTAATTTCATGATTTGAAAGAAGAAATAGACACCATAAAAAAGAATCAGAAAAAAGTTTTAGAGATAAAGACTGTGATAGAGGAAATTAAAACCTTCCTCAAAAGTATTAAAAGCCGATAGGATCAGACAGGTGATTGAATCTTGAATGTAAAAGACAAAACATCTGACCTAGAAAATAGTATCAAAAAGACTGAAAAAATAACCCCCCAAATGAGGACATATCTGAAAAATACTAGATACCATTAAGTGTACAAACATCCAGATAATTGGTATACTAGAAGGTAAAGAAAATAATAAGAGCATTGATAATATAGTCCATGAAATCCTGGATGAAAACTTTCCCAAACCTAGAGAGGCATTCAGATATCCAGACCCAAGTAATACAAAAGACCCCAAATAGACTCAACCCAATAAGATCTCTAAAGAATATCATAGCCAGATTGGTCAAAATCACAGAAAAAGATGGGATACTAAAATTGGCAAGAGAGGAATGTCAAGTTATTTACAAAGGTTATCCCATCAGGTTAACTTTGGGCCTATCATCAGAAACATGACATGAAAGGAAAGAATGGGGAAATATAGTCAAAGTGTTTAATGAAAACCAATTTCAACCAAGATTACTATACCTGGCAAGATTATCCTTCATATGGGAAGAAAAGATAAAAGCATTCTCAGGTAAACAAAGCCTGAAAGAATTTACCAACTCTGGACCAGATCGTTAGGAAGTTCTGAATGGAGTGCTATACTAGGAAGATTAAAGTCAGACAGACAGACATAAGAGAACAAAAAACCAGGGAAATGGCTCACTTCATGACAGGAACAAGTCTGGAAATATCAATAATAATGTTGAACATTAATGGATTAAATTCTCCAATCAAGAGACACAGATTGGCTGAATGGATAAAAACCCAGAAACCCTCTAACTGTTGCCTGCAAGAAATGCACCTTATATATAAATATATAAACAGACTAAAAGTAAAAGAATGGAAAAAGGTATTCCATGCAAACGGAAATCAAAAAAGGGCTGGAGTCATGATAATGATTTTATACAAAATAGGCTTTAAGACAAAAAGTGTAAGAAGAAACAAAGAACAACATTATGTAGTAAAAGGACTAATTCACCAAGAATATATAACACTTATAAATATCTGTGTACCCAATTCAGGGGCACCTAAATATGTAAAGGAAAAACTGCTAGATCTAAAAGAGATAGGCTACAACACTGTAATTGTTGGGGATCTCAACACTCGATTATGTTCTTCAGACAGATCTTCTAGATAAGAAATAAACAGAGAGATATAGGGCATAAATGATATTATAAATCAAATGACTTGACAGATAGCTATAGCACTTTTCACCCTAAGACCACAATATATACATTTTTTGCAACCCCACATGGAACCTTTTCAAAGTTCGACCATATGAAAGGACACAAAAAGGCCTTTACAAATTCAAAGGCCTAGAAACTATATTTAGAATTTTCTCTGAACACGATGGAATTAAACTTTATTAATTTCAGGAAAATCCTTAAAAATACATATACACATGGAGAGTAAATAACGTACTTCTAAATGACTTCTAAACTACTGAAAAAATTAAGTCTGAAGTCAAAAGATTTATGGAAACAAATTATAATGAACACACAAGTTTTCATAATCTATGGGACACCATAAAAACAGTCATCAGAGGGAAATTCCTAGCAATTAGAGCATAAGAGAAAAAGATGGAAAGGTGGCAAATAGACAAGCTAACATCATGCCTCAGGGAGTTTGAAAAACAACAACAAAACCCAAAAAGTACCAGAGAAAAGAAATCATGAAGATTTGAACAAATATAAATGAACTGTACTGAAAATAAATGAAAGCAAAAGCTGATTCTTTGAAAAGATTAACACACCATTATCTAGACTAATTAAGGAGAAAGAAGAAACTAATATATCAAATATGTAATGAGACAGGCAATATTACAACAGAGACAATAGAAATACATCATTAGAGGATACTATGAGTGACTATGTCTACAAACAAGAGAACATGGAGATGGACAAATTCTTAGATGCATGTAATCTACCAAATTGAACCAGGAGGACATAGAAAGCCTGAATTGACCCATAACAAGCCATGAGATTGAATCAGTAATAAATAACTTCCCAACAAAGAAAAGTCCAGGTTCTGATGGCTTCAGTTCTGAATTCTACAAAACTTTTAAAGAAGAGTTAACTCCCATTCTACTCAAGTTATTTCTAAAGATGAAAAGGAAGGAATTCTTTAAAATTTATTTTATGAAGCCTCTGCCATCCTCATTCCCAAAACAGATAAAGACATGACAAAAGGGAAAAACTACAGGTCAATATTTCTGGTGAATATAGATGTAAAAATTCTCAGCATGATACCTGCAAATTGTATCCAATAATGTATAAAAAGATTATTCATCATGACCAGGTAGGCTTTATTCCGGGGATGCAAGGGTGGTTCAACATATGCAGGACCATAAACATAGTACACCATATTAATAGAAAGAAAAATAAAAACCATATGATTTCAATTGATATAGAGAAAGCATTTGACAAAATACAACATCCCTTCATGATTAAGACTCAAAAATTGGCACAGAAGGGTCATTTCTCAACACAATAAAAGGCATATATGAAAAACTTATGGCTAATTTATACTGAGTGGGGAAAAGCTGAAAGCTTTTCCACTAAAAAATGGTACTAGGCAAGTCTGCCCACTTTCTCCACTCCTTTTCAGTATTATGCTGGAAGTCTTAGCTACTACAATCAGAAAAGAGTATACTAAAGACATTCAAGTAGGCAAAGAGGAGTTGAAATTATCTTTATTTGCAGATGACTTGATGGTATACTTAGAATACTCAAAGGTTTCAATGACAAAATATCTCAAAGTAATAAATGAATAAAGTGTCAGGATACAAAATCAACATCCAAAAATCTATAGCATTTTCTATATATGAAAACCAAATTGACCAAGGTAGAACTGAAGAGAGGAATCCCTTTTACTATAGCCACAAATAGTATAGGATACCTAGGAATAAACCTAACTAAGGAAGTCAAAGATCTTTACAAAGAAAACTATGAAAATCTTTAAAAAGATACTGAAAATGACACAAAAAAGTTGAAGGACATCCCATGTTCCTGAATTGGGAGAATTAATATAATCAAAATAACAATTCTACACACATTAATGTACATATTTAATGCAATTCAATCAAAATACCAGGGACAGTCTTCCCAGATCTAGAAAACACAGTCGTAGAATTTGTCTGGAATCATAAAAGATCTCGTATTGCCAGAAAAATCCTGCATAAAAAGAGTGGAGTGGGTGACATATCATTTCCTGACCCCAAAATGTACTATAATTCTGTGATAATCAAAACAGCATGCTACTGACACAAAAACAGACAAATGGACAATGGAATAGAATAGAGGTCCCAGTAACAAACCCCAAAGCTTACAGCCAACTGATTTTTGACAAAAGATACAAGTCAATCCAGTGGGAAAAGGAAAACCTCTTTAGCAAATGATGGTAGAAAAACTGGATATCTACCTGTAGAAAGATGAAACTGGATTCTTCTTCCCATATTTCACCATTAACAATAATCAACTCAAAGTGGATAAAAGATCTAAACTTAAGACTTCAAACTATAAAACTAATAATAGAAAACACTGAGAGACATTGGAGTGGGCAAAGACTTCATAAATAAGACCCCTAATGGGATCAGCAGTTAGCGTAATGGCTATGTCGCTGGACTCCCACTTAGTTGACCGCAGTTCGCGTCCCGGACCTGGTGGCTTAAAACTCACACTGGGTGCGTGTGCGTACATGCCCAAGATCCGGAGAGGAGAATGGAGGAGAAGGGATTGCGGCATGGCCATTCCCCCTGCGGGGGTGATGTCTCGCTTTCTGTCTCTCTCTGTCTGGTGAGCGCACACGCCCTATAGCAAAAACCTCTGCCCCTCCCCCAAAAAAGACCCCTAAAAAATAGTCAATCATTCCCAAAATAGACAAGTGGGATTACATCAAATTAAGAAATTTCTGCACAGCAAAGGACACAGTAATTACTGTGAATCAACAACCCTCAGAATGGGAGAATATTTTTGTAAACTATGCCTCAGATAACAGACTGATAACCAGAATATAAAGGGAACTCAAGTAGCTTCTGGAAAAAATGGAGGAAAAAAAAAAAGGCACAGGCAGTAATCCCAAAAATAGACATATAGATTACATCTGATTTAAGACATTTCTGTACAGCAAAAGACACAGTAATTAGTGTGATTTGACAACCTCTAGAATGGGAGAATATTTTTTATACACTTTGCCTCAGATAAGGGGCGGATAACCAGAATACACAGGGAATTCAAGTGACTTACCTTCCCCCCTCTCCAATGATGAACCCAATTAAAAGATGCTAAAATGAGCTAAGGAAAAACTCTCTTAAGACATACAAACAGCTAAAAAGCATATGAAAAAATACTCAACATCCCTTACCATGAGGGAGATACAGATTAAAATTATGAGCTATCACCTAACCCCTGTCAGAATGGTAAAGATTAAAAATACAAAAAAAATGATGTGTTGGTGGGGTTGTGGTGAAAAGGGAATTCTCCTACATGGTTGGTAGTAATTTAAATTGGTTTAACGACTGTGGAAAATAATATGGAGCTTCATCAAAGACCTACAGATAGAACTACCATATGATCCAGCAATTCCACTCCTGGGTATCTACCTAAGTACAGGAGAATGTCCACAAACAGATGAACGGATTGGAAAAATGTGGTACATGTACTCTATGGAATACTGTGTAGCCATAAAAAACAACAAGACCTTGGCATTTGTAGAAAGTGGTTGAATATGGAAGATTGACTACTGAGTGAAGGAAACCAGGCTATGAAATAGAGACATTGTATGGCTCCACTTAATATATACTGATTATTCACACTCTATGGTAGAAACTGAAAGATTGGAGGACATAAAAGCATTGAAAATAGTTATAGACACTGTAGAAAGTGTGGAAGGAGAGTGGGAACAGAGAAGAGGATAGGGAAGGAAATAGAAATATAGAGATGCAAGACATTTGTGGGACACAGAAATGGTTTATTACTTGTCGATGATAATATATAGTATATAGTATTCTCAACTGGACTGGTCTCAGGTGTATTTCATGTTGGGTAAATTCTCTTCACAAGTCAAATGATGTATAGTGATTGAACATTTCAAAATAATCTATATAAAAAGAACTAAAATAAATTAATAAACAAAATACATGGAAGAATTATCAATTTATCTTTAATGCAAAAAATAGAAATCTGTGTATTGTTTTTCATAATATGTATATTTGATGAGCTTTTTGAAGACTCTTTATTGTGAAAAGGGGGAAGTCATTAAACTTGATTCTTCCCATTCTAGGAAAGATTTTGTTTTTGTTATTTTGGAGAGGTTTTGCTATAGGGCGTGTGTACTCCCCAGAAAGACAAGAGACAGAAAGTGAGAAATCACTCCCCAGGGGGGATGGCCACGCTGCAATCCCTTCTCCTCCATTCTCCTCTTGGGATCCTGGGCATGCATGCACACACACAGCGTGAGTTTAAGCCACCGGGCTCTAGACTCAAACCATGTTTGACTACTTGGGCATCCAACGACAGCCGTTACGCCACCTGCTGGTCCCTCTAGGGAAGTTTTAAACATGTAAACTTGAACAAAACTCAAGACGATTTATACCAGTTAGTGTTAGGACGAAGAAGCAAGGAAAATGTTGTTCCTATAATAATCTTAGAGAGGAAAACCTGAAAGAGACAATTGACCATCTGGTGTCATTTCATTACTTGCATTCAACTATGTTGTTACTTCCCTCCACTGTACTACTGTCAAAGACGGTCTTTTTCATTATTCTCTTTAAAGGGCGATATTGAAGTCTGTTACACCTAACAAAGAGCAGGCCCCTGAGTCTAATTTTAGTGATGAATTTTTGCAATCTATGTTTAATACTCTAAGTTCTTAAGTATCCTTAATGATAATTTAACAGATATCTTGTATATCCCTGAAGGGATTGATATCTCACCAAAGCTATTCTATCTTTTGGTTGCAAATCCAGTTTAACCCTCATAAAAACCAGTTTGACATACATTTAAACCCAAGATTTTAATATTTTCTCATTATTTTAGTGCGTGGATCACTGTGCATCTCTAGAGTAGAACAATTAACAGATAATTACACTGCCTTTTTTCAGTACTATTTCCTGTTAATCTTGGCTGGTCATGCAACTCCAGTGAGGAACCATTTTAAATCATATTGGTGAATTCTAGCTAGTCAAGTGGGTGTAAAAAATTCTCTAGCATGTTGAAGATTGATCGATCTATCTATCCTTTGTGTAATTCTCTTAAGTAATGAGATTTGATCTAAGAGATGAGGAATTTTAAGTGTTAATTTTCCATGCTTTTAGAAATCTAGAAAGCTTGTATTTTAGTTGTTTACTAAACCAGTGATGTGTCAGATGCTCTCTTCATTGGTATCCTGGGATTTCCTATAACACTTATTTTAAACACAGTGTAACAGATTTTAATAATAGGGAGTAAGTGTTAAAGGTAGTCAGATAGCTATGAGCAGGAAGTTCCAGGATACCAATGAAGAGGGCATCTCACACATCACTCACATTGTCAGATGTTGCAGCCAGACCATTGGTGCTACAAGAGAGGGGGAGGGTTACCTACCTTTTGTTTTTTTCTCCTAAGCTGTCATTAGAGGACCTGGAAAATGTACTTTCTTCCCCTCTCAAGTTAATACATATGCACACAGGCATTTCCCCTGCTGCTTCAATGATATTTCACTGGTATAGGCAAAATTGTCCCTAGGTGCATGCTCATATCCTCTGGGCTCCTGAGTTCCCCTTACCAGAAAAGGAGTGTGGAAGTGCAACAGAAGCCCATGAAAATGAACAGAGTTGGTTGGCTATGGTGACAGAAGTCTTGTCTAAGTGTTCATGACAAAAACCATGATAAATGTAACACCAAATTCTATTCCCACTGCAGTTGCCACCTGGTAGCGTGTCCCCTCCCCCACCACTACCAAGTGTACCATACATTATTTTTTATTTATAGTTTTTATTTTTTACATTTAATCACGATACCATTACAGCATACCAAATGAATTATCCTACCTCGAATACACTGTATATTGGTTCAGTTAAAGATATTACTGTATGTATTATCATCAACAGGTAATTTTCCACTTTGGTGTGGAAAATTAAATGTTTTGCTTCTTTCTTTTTCCCCTTCTTCCCTCTCTCATACTCTCCCTCATTCCCCATCTACCTCTTCCTCTCACATTGTCTGTAGTATCCACAGTTGCTTTCCATCCATTTTAAACTTCTCCTTCATACTATTCTCATGGTTCTGGCTTTATTTACATCCCTTGGTGAGTCTCTAATCTTACAGATCAGGTCCCTAAAACCAAGCATCCCATCATAATGCTCTCCAGTAGAATTTTCCATTACCCTCACCCTACAAGGAAGACTGTACAAAAATCCCTCCTCACCACAGGTCTCCTGTGGGCATTCTCCCTTAAGACTTAAAAAATTAAGCTTCTGTTTGTATTCTTATCTCTGGCAAATTCTTTGCCACAAACATGCTGGTCTCACTGCAATGAGTAGTTCAGATTAGGAAAACCAGATCTCAGAATATGTATATGGTGGAATTAATGACATTTTTCATCCAGAATGTTCATTTGCTTCATGTGAGAGCTTCCTATATCCATAAATGGTATGCATATCTGGAAATCAAGATAAAGAGTTTTTTTTTTTTTTAAAAGGTGTATATTGGTATGATTTTGCTTTAATGCTTACCAAACAAGTATCATTCTAAGGCTATTTTTATTAGTAGTTATCTGATGTTTTTATTTGATTACTCTTGCCAAGTAGTAATTGAGTAAAGTGTGTGGAATGATACATTATCTATGGTCATTTTATATGACCTTATACAGATGTTAAGGTTTCTTAGGTATAGCAAATACCATAGATGTCAGTTTGGTCATGACAATCCCAGGAATATATTGGAATACCTCTTTGTTCTTAAGGAGAAGTTGAGTAAAGAGAGGTTAAATATATATTTATAGAAGTTGTTATATTAACCTCCTGATTTACCAGTTTTGTTTCTTCATTTCCTCTTATGGCTTCAAGTTACCATATGGCATCATTTTTTTATTCTAATATAACTTTTCTTTCCCATATCTTTTGTACTGCTGTTGTAAAATATGTTGCATTTCTATGTTTTAGGCCCAACAGGATTATATGCATACTGCCTTATACAATTGCTTTTTAAATTACCTAAGAAAAGAGAAAATGTGTAGTTATACTGTTTTTTTTTTTTTTGTAATTACCTACAGAATTACCTTTCTTGACACTCCTTGGCTTTTATTTATTTATTTATTTATTTTTCCTTCTGTTTGTTTTGTTTTAGCATACGTGAGATGAAATTACTGCCTGATATCTTTTGCTTTAGTCTTAGTACTTTGCTTTCATATTTCTTGTAAGGTGGGTCTACTAGCCAGATTGTCTCAATTTTTGTTTAAAGGCAATGTATGAGGGGAAGTCTTTTGAAAAGTTCATAGAAAATACGAGTTGTGAGAAAACTGCCTGAATTTCAGAACTGTTTGCACCAAAATAAATGTGTGCTTTCACTCAATTTTTGTTACAAACTTTTTGAAATGCTGTTGTGTTTATTTACCTCCAACTAAAAAAATGAATTACTATTCATGAAATTCTCCTTTTTAAAGTGTAAAATTAAGTGTTTTTTAAATATATCCACAGTTGATGTTCTATAGCCATCATCACTACCTAATTTTAGAAAATCCTCATCACTTTAAAAAGATACATCCAATAGCAGTAACTACCCACTCCCCTTCTCCTGACCCTTGGCAACAATCTTACATTTCTATGCATTTGCCCATTCTGGAAATTTTATACAATGGATTCATATAATATGTGGATTTTTGTGATTGGCTTCTTTCACTTAGCATAAGGTTAAGATTTAGTCAGTCATAGGTCAGTATTTCATTCTTTTATGACTGAATAATATTCTATTCATGGGTATACCACATACTATTTATCCATTTATCAGGTGATAGGCATTTGAATTGTTTCAACTTTTTGGGTTAATGTTGCAATAAATATATGCATGGAAGTTTTTGTATATACATAGTCTCAGTTTTCTTGGGTATATATCTAGGAGTAGAATTGCTGAGTCACATGGTAAGTAAATGTTTAACTTTTTTGAGAAACTGCCAAGATAATTTCTGTAGTAGTTGTACTATTTTATGTTCCCACCAACAATGTGTTGGTTTCCATGTCTTTATAACCTTGCCAAACTTATCATTGTCTCTGATTATAGCCTTCTAATGAGTATAAAATAGCATTTATCACATTATGGGTTTGAATATATTATCTCATTGCTTTTCTGCCTTCATATTTTCTGTTGAGAAGTTATCTGTTAACCTGATTCAGGTCTCCTTATAGTTGATGAATACTTTTTTTTACCCTCTGTTGTTTTCAAGATTTTCTCTTTGTCAACATTTTGAGTATGATATGAGATAACAGTTCCTTACATTTATTCTACATGGAGTTCATTGAGCTTCTCAATGTGTGGATTAATGTTTTTCATAAAATTTAGAGTTTCCTACCACTATTTATTTTTTATTTAGTGATATTTTTGCTATAGGGCACATGCATTCACCAAAGAGACAAGACAAAGGGTCAGAAAGAGAGAAATCACCTCCCAGCGGGAATGGTCACGCCAAATCCCTTCTCCTCCATTCTCCTCTTGGGATTTTGGGCACACATGCACACACATTTGGTATGCATTTCAAGCCTCTGGGTCCAGGACTTTAACTGTAGTTGACCATGTGGAAGTCCAGTGACATAACCATTATGCCACCACTATTTCTTTTAATATACTTTGTTCTTTTTTCTACCCTCCTTTTGATACTGTGCATATGTTATGTTAATGGTGTCCTACCTTCTCTGTTCACATTTATTTTTCCTCTCTATTTTTCAGATAATGTAGTATCTACTGATCTATATTCAAGTTTGTTGATTCTTAAAGTTCAAATCACTGTTGAGGATCTAGTGAATTTTTCATAGTTAGCAAATGCACTTTTCTTTCCATCTTTTCTTTTTTTCTTTGTCTTTTCTATTTTCTAGAGGGTGCATACATATTCCAGAAAGAGACCATGAGAGAAAGGGAAGGAAAGTGAGAGAGCAACCCCTGTGAAGGTTGGTTACACTGCAATTCCTTCTCCTTCATTTCTCCTTTCAGGATTTTAGGCATACGCACAGGTATGAGTGTGAGAAATTAAATTTAGAAATGTATAAAGAACTGTAGCAGTGTCATTTTTATAACTTTTAACTTTTTGTGTTTTTATTATTTATCTCTTCGATAGTCTCTATTTGATGAGTCATTGTCATATGTTCCTTTAACTTATTAAATATGAATTCCTTTAGGTTTTTGCACATATTTTTAATAGGAACCTTGGAGTCTGTCTCATAAGACCAAAATCTGGGCTCCCTCACATAGTTTCTAGTGCCTGCTTATTCTCCCTGTTTATTGAGCACATGTTCCTGTTTCTTTGAATGTTTTATTTTCTATCTTTCCACCGCTTTAACTAGTCATCTCAGTTAATGCATTGTAGGTGTTCTGGATAATGATCTTTCACTCCCTAGAGATTGTTGTGTGATTCTCTGTTGAGTGACTTGGCTGAATTAGTTCGACATATGTATTTCCTATGATGTTCAGCCTCTGATATCTTTTCTGAGAACACCCGACCTCGAGCATGCACAAAGTCATTCTGATCACCATGGATGGCTGGTTTTAGCAAGGCTCATTGACTATTTCTTTTCCCTTTTAGGATTCTACTTTGCTGGGACTTGTTCAGCAAATGTTTTTTTTTCTGAGTGGGGAGGCTGTGGGTTAGAAATAAAAACATAAAAATAAACACACAAAGACACACAAGTAAAGCAAAATGAGAATTGGGTGGGCCTGACTTTTCTGATAAAAAGTTACAACCTTGAGCCAGCTTCAGGTTTGTACTTTTAAAGGAAAGATAATGGGAGAAAAGGAAATGGAATACAAAACCAGGTGCTTTTGGATGTAAATCATCTGAAGATGTGAAAACAACTGGCACCATGTAATTTCTCTGATGTTTTTGGGGTGAAATCTGATAAACACATGTGGATTCCTTTAGGCTGACTCTTTTTTTTTGGTATGGCCAACAATAGGCAGTTGGTGTCTTTGTATGCAAATGCTTTCATAGCCATGCAAATAAAGCTCACAAAAGTGTGTTTCTTTATGTCTAAAGGTTTCCATGTTTGCTCAGATTGGCCACTCTCCACACAACTCTTCCTCTAGATCACACCATAGTTAGCCTCCAGTAATTGTTGATTGCTCTATTATTTTTTGGCAACACTCTTGTGCATTATAATTGTTCCACAGGCTTATATAATTTAAGTTCCTTGATAGAGACAAATTTTTCCCTCTTTGAAGCCGATTCTGGCCCTCTCCTGGATACAGCTACCGTGCCATGGAACAGGAACTGGTGGGGTAAACTAGGTGTTCACAGGATATTTTACTTGGATTCTCACTGCAGTGAGAGGTGTATGTGTGTGTATGTGTGTGTGTGTTTGTGTGTGTCTCCCCTGTAGGAGGAGGCAGGAACTGTGCCATCTCCTGGTTGTGCCTAATGTATTTACTTTAATCCAGTTCAGGAGGAAAAAGAAATTGCTGTGCTGTGGGTTGAATGTATCCACCAAAAGTCATTTTGAAATGTAATTGCCATTGTAACAATCGTAAGAGGTGGGGATTTTAGGCTAATTAATATTATTATGAGAGAGGATTAGTTATCACAGGGCATGTTGCTTATACAAGTGGCTGCCTTTTGCTTTGTCTCCTGCTCACTTCTGTCCTACACTCTTCTGGCATTGAATAAGGTCCTTGCCAGATGCTGGCAGCATGTTTTTGGAATTCTCAGTTTCCAGAACCATGAATAAATAAATCTTCTTTATAAATTATAGTCTGTGATATTCTATGATAGCAGCAGAAAATAGACAAAAATGTGCCTAGATACACCAGCTCTCACAAGGTTTCAGCCTTGGGAAGCTAGTAGATATGAGAGCTGACACTTGGCTGCTAAGCCCACTAGAGTAGCTCAGAACTGTATGAGAAAGGTGAATTGTACTCCTTACTGCTGGCCTGCCTGGTTCACACCTAAATAGCAAGAGTTGATATGACAGAAGGAGCCATCCAGTAGCTATTTGACATAGACTCTTTGTAGCACAGAGCTGTGAAAAATAGAACCTGAGGAAGCTCACTAGTTGCTTAAACTATTCATCATAGTTCTTTCATTCCAGGAAAGTAGGGGAGATGGGACCTGCCCCTCGGCTACCAACCTAGGTTGCTCAAACTGCCAAAACTGCAAGGTAGCGATGTTGGTGGATAGGCAATCTCTAGTTTAAATAGTACAGTTTCCTACTGTTCTTACTGCATTCCCATAGATTTTTGTTGAATAAATGCTCAATTTGTAAGTTTTTTGATTAGTCTCCACAGGCTTTAAATATTTGATTTTTCTAATTTTAACTAGTTTAATTGATATTTTTCTAGAGGAGAGATTTTACTGAAGCTATTCCCATCATCTCAGAAGCCCTGCCTCCCATAATTAAATTATATAATGCTAACCCCTCCTTCTCTTTTTAAGTAATTTTTCTTTTATTAAAGAAGTTTTCAACTGTTAGGTTGTATTTTCCATGATTTTCTATTCAAAGATGCATCATGACTTTC
>NW_006159814.1:3438800-3456036 GCF_000334495.1 Tupaia belangeri chinensis
TAAGGGGAAGAGAGCTAGGTCAAGAAGTTACTGTCTTTCCTGTATTACAAATGGTATAAATTAAAGCACTGAGGATATGTTGATTATTTAGGACCACTTTACTAATGTTCTTAGATCACATTTTTCATACCACCAAGATCATGGGTAGTTATAGTTTAACTTGTTCCAAGAAGCACTAAAAATCTATTTACTGGGCCCCTCTACTGGCATTTTATACCTTTAGAAAATCAACTTCTACTTTTAATGCATCATTCACTTGGCCACTATTTCTTTCCTTTTTGAGAAAGACATTTTAAAAATCTTTTCATATTATTTTCATTTTTGCCTGGGAAGTGGTGCTGACTTCCACTGTTGTCCTGGGGAATGTTGCCTAGACTACTAAAAGTTGAGGGCGCAAGTTGAGCAAGATCTGCACCTGCAGCAGCAATATTTCAATATATGCTGCAGCAATTGCCTTTACCAAGGAGGGTACTGGGGCCTACAGAAGCAGAACTTCTATTTAGGTTTCAATCTGGGTTTCAGATCTACCATATAATTGTTGATAGTCAAGGACCTAAGAGTATTTTCAATGGGCTATTGTAACTAATGTCAATTAAAAAAAAAAAACAAAATACAAAAAAACCAAAAAACAAACAAATAACAAAAAATCACACCTAAAAACCATCACTATAAAACATTATTTCTACTTCTGTTTATTAGTGTCTTATTCTTATTCATATACAAACTGTACTTACATTATCAAAATCTTAATTTTTAAAGACTTTATGTCATAACTGTTTCTTTTAGATTTATCGGCATTTCAGGTTAAAGATGGAGTTGTAAAATTTTCATTGCTCACCTTTTTAAAAAAATACTTATCAAAATTTAGGTAATACTTTAAATTTTTACATTTAGTACAATTTTGGAGCTAGAAGAAAATGTTCATTGATCCAATTTTTAAATTTGTACAAAAGAGGAAACAGGTCCAGAGAGGTTTCATGACTTGGCTACAGAGAAAAGTGGCCTATGGTAGAGTTAGGAAATCTCAATTTTTCTGACCATATGTGTTTCCTCACTTATTTTGATAATATCAGAGGGCATGTGCATGCACAGGAGGGAGAGACACCATGCTGTGTGTCCCCAACCCCCATGCCCCCTTTTCAATTATCCATCCCATCACAATCCTAGTCATGTGGATCTGCCTGGTGTGTTTTTCAAACCAATGGCTGGAACTCAAACCTCAGCCATCCATGTGGAATTCAGTTTCCTCTGTTTGGCACCTAACTGTGGTCCTCTGGGACTGGTTCTTTACAGTTTTAACAATACACTTTATGTTAACAACCACAGTAAAGAAAAAGCTAAAGAAGTTTTTAGTTAAACCATTTTCCTCCACAGTTGGTGTAGAGTTCAAATAATGACTTCTGGCCTTTAAGCATTTTCTCCTTAAAAACCTAATTTTGCATGTATTAAGATTCTGAAGATATTTCTCTTCCTTGAAAATTTTAGAGGGTCTGGGATACAAACAAAAGGGCTGCCAGGTTGCCCAAAGCACATGCTGAAGCATGCCAAGGCAGGTTTCTATTTGGTCCCATCCTTCTGGGTCTCTATGGGCCTCATTAATTTGATGTGCTTTGCTTCTATGACAATAGAACACTGGCCTCGTCAATTACATGCACCTGCCTTTCTCAGATTGTCACACTCCCCCTAGCCTTTATGGTCTGGAATTAACTTGGAAAGAAAAGCCTTGTTGAAAGAAGACACCTCTAGATTTGTGTGTTTCTTATAGCCCATAAAAGAATGCAAATCTTCCCTCAAACAAGTAAAGGTGAATTCATCAATATATAAAAACTGTTTTGATTGTAACATAGGGGGATATTCAAGTTTTAAGAAAAGATAACTGGATAATAATTGCTTTTATTTCTCTCACTTTCTAATGGAGGATTTGTTGTTTCTACATATACATTAGCAATGCAGTTTTTCTACACTTAAAAACATTATGCCAGTAAATATATCAATATCAATATCTTAAGATAGCTATGGTTTAGATAGTTTTATTACAGATTGACATTACTATTTCCTTCTCTCTTTTATTAGAATGCAAATTGTAGCCCTTTGACTTTCCATAGGGGAAAGGGGCTACAGTGAAAATAGGACTGTTGAAAACTGGACATTCTGTTCTAAAATTATGTTACTGTCAAGTCAGAATCTCAATGTCTCCTTCAGTCTTACAAAGGGTTTGAGGATCTTTTACGTAAGAAACAAGCCTTATGTTGGCTCTATTTTAGAAAAAGAGCCGACATTTTCACTGTGAAAAATAATCTGTTGTTAACTTAGTTTTTCTACTCACATGCTATCTATTTAAAATTTAGTTTCTGTTTTTAAAAAGTCATGATTTCATTTTCTGATATTTAACAAATTTAATTAATTTTATTTTCTCTATTATTGCCTCAAATGGCATAATAGATGTTTACTGAACTAAAATTAACCACTCATAGTAACACTTAAAAATTAATCTTCCATTTTATAGACAATGAACTGATCTTGAAGAGATTAAGTAGCATGTGCAAATATTTTTTACTATATTTTCATTGACAGAGGGTGTTTGTGCTTGTCATAAAAAGACACATGAGTTCACACACACACAAACACACACACACACAAATAGAGAGAAATCACCTCTCACGGGGGATTGCCATGCTGCAATCCCTTCTCCTCTATTCTCCTCTCAGAATCTTGGGCATGCACGCACACGTGCCTGGAGTAAGTTTAAGCCATTGGGTCCAGGACTCGAACCATGGTCGACTACATGGGAGTCCAGCGACATAGCCATTATGCCAACTGCTGCTCCCAGTCACCTGTCTTTCTCTCACACAAGTAAAGGTGAATTCATTAATATATAAAAACTCTTTTGATTGTAACATAGGGGGATATCCAAGTTTTAAGAAAAGGCAACTGGATAATAACTGCTTTTATTTTTCTCACTTTATTTATGTGTTTATTTATGCGCTTATTTATTTTTACATTTTTTCCACATTTACTCTACATATCAAAATTTTTTGTTCATACTCCATAGTTCTTGACAGTTAATAAACAACTTTCAAAATTTCAGAATACTGAATTTTAAAGATAATGTTCGAAATATTTTTTATAATTTTGTTTGTGACTCTATAGCAACAGAGACAGTATAGTTTTAAGTATTTTTGAGACAATATTTACACGTCAACTACTCAAACTGTTGAAAAGCAAACACCCAGCACACTAGTCACATATAAACCTTCTCAATTCAGCCCTACCTACCAAGTATTCTGTGATACACTATCTGCTAGCAAAGATCAGTCTCTTTTTTTTCCTTTGAAGTCTTTCTCAAGATAATCCTCTTGTGTGCTTGCTCTTTTGCAATCTCTACTGATTAAAATGTTGGACTGGAAAAGTCCAGGTTATTTTATGTTATAAATTCTTTCATTTATCTTCTCTAATCCTCTCTGCCAGGCAGAACTATTTATGAACTTGGAAAGAAAAGCCTTGTTGAAAGAAGACACCTCCAGATTTGTGTGTTTCTTATAGCCCATAAAAGAATGCAAATCTTCCCTCAAACAAGTAAAGGTGAATTCATCAATATATAAAAACTGTTTTGATTGTAACATAGGGGGATATTCAAGTTTTAAGAAAAGATAACTGGATAATAATTGCTTTTATTTCTCTCACTTTCTAATGGAGGATTTGTTGTTTCTACATATACATTAGCAATGCAGTTTTTCTACACTTAAAAACATTATGCCAGTAAATATATCAATATCAATATCTTAAGATAGCTATGGTTTAGATAGTTTTATTACAGATTGACATTACTATTTCCTTCTCTCTTTTATTAGAATGCAAATTGTAGCCCTTTGACTTTCCATAGGGGAAAGGGGCTACAGTGAAAATAGGACTGTTGAAAACTGGACATTCTGTTCTAAAATTATGTTACTGTCAAGTCAGAATCTCAATGTCTCCTTCAGTCTTACAAAGGGTTTGAGGATCTTTTACGTAAGAAACAAGCCTTATGTTGGCTCTATTTTAGAAAAAGAGCCGACATTTTCACTGTGAAAAATAATCTGTTGTTAACTTAGTTTTTCTACTCACATGCTATCTATTTAAAATTTAGTTTCTGTTTTTAAAAAGTCATGATTTCATTTTCTGATATTTAACAAATTTAATTAATTTTATTTTCTCTATTATTGCCTCAAATGGCATAATAGATGTTTACTGAACTAAAATTAACCACTCATAGTAACACTTAAAAATTAATCTTCCATTTTATAGACAATGAACTGATCTTGAAGAGATTAAGTAGCATGTACAAATATTTTTTACTATATTTTCATTGACAGAGGGTGTTTGTGCTTGTCATAAAAAGACACATGAGTTCACACACACACAAACACACACACACACAAATAGAGAGAAATCACCTCTCACGGGGGATTGCCATGCTGCAATCCCTTCTCCTCTATTCTCCTCTCAGAATCTTGGGCATGCACGCACACGTGCCTGGAGTAAGTTTAAGCCATTGGGTCCAGGACTCGAACCATGGTCGACTACATGGGAGTCCAGCGACATAGCCATTATGCCAACTGCTGCTCCCAGTCACCTGTCTTTCTCTCACACAAGTAAAGGTGAATTCATTAATATATAAAAACTCTTTTGATTGTAACATAGGGGGATATCCAAGTTTTAAGAAAAGGCAACTGGATAATAACTGCTTTTATTTTTCTCACTTTATTTATGTGTTTATTTATGCGCTTATTTATTTTTACATTTTTTCCACATTTACTCTACATATCAAAATTTTTTGTTCATACTCCATAGTTCTTGACAGTTAATAAACAACTTTCAAAATTTCAGAATACTGAATTTTAAAGATAATGTTCGAAATATTTTTTATAATTTTGTTTGTGACTCTATAGCAACAGAGACAGTATAGTTTTAAGTATTTTTGAGACAATATTTACACGTCAACTACTCAAACTGTTGAAAAGCAAACACCCAGCACACTAGTCACATATAAACCTTCTCAATTCAGCCCTACCTACCAAGTATTCTGTGATACACTATCTGCTAGCAAAGATCAGTCTCTTTTTTTTCCTTTGAAGTCTTTCTCAAGATAATCCTCTTGTGTGCTTGCTCTTTTGCAATCTCTACTGATTAAAATGTTGGACTGGAAAAGTCCAGGTTATTTTATGTTATAAATTCTTTCATTTATCTTCTCTAATCCTCTCTGCCAGGCAGAACTATTTATGGTGCCAGGCCACCTTTCTAAGAGCTTCTGTTGGCTTACTTCAGATTCACCTTAGTTCCATAGTTTTCTGATTAACCTTCAGGTATGACATTTCAGTCAAAGCCCTGTCCAATAATGAGTATTTCCAATTTGATTCAATGCAACAAGCATTATTGAACTTAAGCAAATAACCCTTCTGCCACAAAATAAGAGTACTCCCAAATATTTTTAATTCGAGAGGGGTCAGGAAGAAATGTTTATGTTTCCATTTAAAGAAACAAGAAAAATACTTTAACAAATTGCCGGACCTATTAACACCTCAAAAGAAAGTAAAAGTGCTAAAATTGGAAAAACAAAGCATAGAAAAAAAATCAGTGATTTTTTTTACTCAAAAGTCATAAAATTCTATTTCACAATTTCAGTCTTATGTTCAAACTCTCTTCTCCTGGGATACTGATTATCTGGCTGTTTGGGTGCTGAATGTTGTCTAGTATTTCTTGTGCACATTGGTAATCTTGTGGGCTCTCCTTTGGTGATTGTTCATTCTGTGCCAGGAGCTTTGCAAATATGACCTCATTGAATCCTAAGAACAACCATGTGAGGGGGGTGGTATTAGTGTCCTCATTTTTGCAGGCAAGGAAACAAGCTGAGAATAGTTTAGTATCTTAAACTTTATCGTAAGTATGGCTGGTGTATAAGCACAAATATAGTATATGTTAAGTTTGATGCTCTTCAGTTTCAAGGATCCACTGGTAGTCTTGGAACCCCAAGAATAAGAGAGACTACTATATTTTTAAAAACAGAGGTATAATTAGAGAACCCTAATGGTTTTAATTTCTCTCTATCAGACACTTCCATGAGTTCTACCGTACTGTCTGTGGATATTGAGGGATTGTTCTTTTCCCTTAGGGGAGAGATATTTTCTTGATTTCTCATGTTTCTTGTGCCTCCGCAGTTGTTTCTGGTCATTCTGTGACAAAAATCTATCCTCTACTATGCTTCGCAATGTGGTATCCACAGAAAGATTAGGAGTTCAGATTTATAAAAAGAAATTTCCTCACTAAAGCAGGAGGTTCAATAAGCAGTGAGGATTTCAGTGACTCCAAGTATTCAGATGCTTGGCTACAATACACTTAGGCCTATCAAGACATTCAGTGTGTGGAGAGTGAAGCTTAGAGTGGGAAAGTAAGGTTAAAAAAATAAGCAAAAAAAAAGAGAAAAAATACTACCAAAAAAGAGTTGGAAAAAACGAAACACTGAAACACGCCAGGACACACCTCAGCTTTAAAATGGCTTCCAAAATTAGCAGGTCAAAGAAAAGGCCCAAGGTGAGGAGTAGCAGTAGAAAAATTAAAATAAAATAAAAATTTAAAATTTAAAGAGAGAGAGTAGGAGGCAGAGAGACAGCCAGCCAGAGACAGAGAAAAGACGGAGGTTGCCCTATCTTGTCTGAATATTTCAGGAGAGTAGGAGATGGAGTTTAGAGCATAGCTTTCCTGAACACACCAGGACACACCTCATCTTTAAAATGGCTTCTTGTCTGAGTATTTTGGGAGTTTCCACATGTCTTTTTAAATATTTGTCCATTTAATTTAAGTTTTGTAATTTGTTGGCATTCAGTTGTTTATAGAGTTGTCTTGTCATCCTTTTTAGTCCTTTAACATCTTTAATAATGTTTTCCTGAGTTTGGTAATTTGAGTCTTCCCTCCTTTTTTCTTTATAATTGCTGGAGTTGTGTATTGTTGATCTTTTCAAAGATTCAACTTTTGCTTTTGTGTATTGTTTTTATTTTCTTTATTTTCCTTATTTCTTCACCTAATCTTTATTGTCTATTTTGCTTTCTTTGGATATAATTGTTTCTTCATTTCTAGCTTACTAAGGTGTAAAATTAGGTTATTGCTTTGAGATTTTTGTTTTAATATAGACATTAATGGCCTTAAATTTTTTTTATTTATAAGCTGGAGGGCACACACATTTGTAGTAAGAGGCAGAGAGTAAGAGGAAGCATCCCCCAATGGGGTGCTTTCTCCATTTCTTTATTCTGTCAGAATTTGGTGTACACAACAACAGATGAATCATGTGTTTTTCAAGCCACCAGGGCTGGAATTTTAATGGCATGTTTGACCATGTGGGATCCTGCTCCTTTAACCACTAGTACATGAGACTTGTCCTATCAAGTTTATCAAAGCCCTTTTATTTATTGAATCCAGTAAGTTTGGTATTTTGTGTTTTCATTTAATTTTCACAAGGTATAAAACATTTCCATTTTTTTTTGGCTCATTGGATATTTAGGATAATATTGCAAAACTTTCATATATTTGTGAATTTTTCCTATTTTTTCCATTGGATTTTTATTTAATTCCATTATTATTAAAGAACATACTTTGTATGATTCAATTCTGTGCAACTTATTGAAGCTTATTTTATGCCCTAATATTCTGGAGAATATTCCATGTGTGCTTGACACAAAAATGTATATTTTGTTATTTGGTGGCATGCTCTATAAATGTCTCTTTGTTCTAGTTCTTTAAGTCTTCTATTTCCTTATTGATATTCACCCAGTTGCTTTATCCATTATTGAAAGTGGAGTATTGTGGTCTTCAACTAGTATTGCCATATTGTCTACATTTTCCTTTGACTTTATTAGTTTTTTTTTTTTTTTGGAGAGGTTTTTGCTACAGGGCGCATTCCTTTGCCAGACAGAGACAGAGAGACAGAACGCAAGGAATCACCCCCACCTCAGGGAGAATGGCCACACCGCAATCCCTTCTCCATTCTCCTCTTGGGATCTTGGGCATGCACACACACATGCCTGGTGTGAGTTTTAAGCCAACGGTTCTGGGACTCGAACTGCGGTCGACTACATGGGAGTCTAGTGACATAGCCATTACGCTAACTGCTTGTCCCAGTTTTTTCATTTATCTTTTAAAAAAGTTTATTTCTCCTCTGATAGAAAGAGACAGCTCCCCGAACAAAGTTTTGATGCTATGATCCAACCTCTGCCATAATGCCCAGCATACTCAGGTAGGCCTCTGGATATGAACCTGGAAGTTTCTTCTGTGGGTCAGAATCACAGAGCATCACATTTTACTACTGTATAACAGTTTGATGGTTTCATATATTTTGTGTGTCTTTTGTGAGGCAAAATTTAAATATTTTTTTCCCCGATAGATTTACTTTCGTTTATTGCTGTTACTTCTTGCATGCTATATATTTTCCATCCTACCTAGTTGTGTCTTTGAATCTAAAATGTATATTTAGTAGACAGGCAACATTTGGTCATATCATTTTTTAAATTCACTCTACCAATATCTGACTTTTACTTAAGGCATTTAATGAATTTATATTTAGTGTATTTACTGATAAGGTAGGATTCGTCATGTTTCTATTTCTTCTTTCTGTTTATTTTTCTATTTCTTCTCTGTATTATATATAATAGATATTATGTAGTGAATGTTTTAAGTGTGTGTGTGTGTGTGTGTGTATATATATATATATATATAAATAAATAAATAAATTACCAGAAATATGTGTGTGTGTGTGTGTGTGTGTGTGTGAGAGAGAGAGAGAGAGAGAGAGAGAGAAATATCTTATGGGGTACAATCAAGCCACAATGCCACAATCCTTTTCCTCTGTTTCTCCCTCCCGTCAGGATTTGGAACATGTGTGCATACACATATGACATATTTTTCAAACTGCCAGAGCTTGGATTCAATCCAAAGTCAGCCACGTGGGATCTAGCTCCATATACACAGTACTTAACTGCTAGACTATGGGACCTGTCATGTGTTTTCTAATTCTGTATTTATATTTCGAGTTGTTTCTTGTTAGTTTTCCTGAGATAACAGTATATTATAGTAATTGAAAATACTCTATTAATAGTTTTAATTAGTTCTAATATAATTTAGTTGTATATCAACACGTTGCTCAGAAATACCAGTTTTCTCCTGCCTTTGCACTTTTTTTGGTCAAACTATACCTTTGTACATTATAAGATCATTGATATAACTTTATAATTATTGCTTTATGCAGTTGTCTTTTAAAAATATATTAGAGAAGAAGTACATAAAAAGTACATTTATACTGCATTTTGTATTGACTACTTTTTTTTTTAAATGTTTGTTGCTGGTTGCTTGAATTGTTTTGGTTAAATCTGACTGTCTAGTGTGATTTCTTATCAGTCTAACAGCTATCCTTTAAAACCGTATCCCCTTCTTTTTAATTCCATCCTGAGAAATAGTGTTTTGGCTGCTCCTTAATCTATCTACTTGTATGTTTTCTCCTGAACCCAAGCTGGAACCTTAAACATTTCCAGGCACCAATAAAGTTATATAGTTTCATATCCAAAACACTGAAAGAAACTAGCTCTCGTCCTGAGTCAAATTTCATGTCCCACATATAAACAGATTTATCTAGGAAGAACATTCCTTTCTTCCACTTTTTTCTCAGTGACTACTGCAACACTCTGTAAGTAAGCTCACCTAACAAATGCTTTGGACTGATCACCCTAGCATTTCATATTTCTTTCTTTGGTACTCCAGTATGTCTCACCTGGGATAGTTTAGAGCAGTTCCTTGGAAAATTCCACTGCTGCAGCTTTTTGGGAGAATTCTATCTGTGGTATCTGCTGGACAAACAAGTATTTCTTGTAGTATAGATCTGCTAACAACAAATTTTCTATGATTGTGTATCTCAGATTGAGGTTTTTCTTTCACATTTTGAAGGGGAATTTAGCTAGATACTGAATTCTTAGTTGATAGTCTTTTCCCTTTTTCCCTGTTTTTTATTGTCAGATGAAGAGAGAGAGAGAGAGAGAATATGAATATGAGAATGAATCCTACTAATGGAATGTGGTTAAGTTATGATTCTCTTTTTTCCATTTGTCCATCCTGTCAGGATCTTGGGTATGCACATAGTTGTATCTGACATGTGCTTCAAGACACTGGGGCTGGATTTTAACTGCAGTTGGCTGAGATCTGACTTCCTTAACAACTAGGCTAGAGGACTGGGTTTCAACTTTCTATTCACAGAACTTAACACTGCATACAGGGCCAGCCTGAAAGCCTTTGTCTTTTAAGACTTTGCAGATATCATCCCACTTTCTACGGGCATTCATTGTTTCTGATGAGAAGTTAAGTATAAATCTTATTGAAGATCCTTCCTATGTGAACTTGACTTTAGTGCACCAAAGTATGGATTTCTTTGAATTTATTCTACTGAAATGTATTGAGCTGTTTGAATATGTAGAATAACATTTTGAAATCTAATTAGAGAAGATTTTGGCAGTAATTTCTTTGGCTATTTTTCTATGCCATTTTTGCCTCTTTTGGAATTCTGATTATGTTGTTCTGCTTCATGGTTTTCAATTTTCTTTCTTCCTTTTTTCTTCCAATCCGTAGACTAAGTAATGTTTATTTACATATTTTCTTTTCTGGGGAGATTTCTTTTATTGCCAGAGTGTGTGTGTGCTCACAGAGACAGACAGACAGAGAGACAAAGCACATTCTAATGGAGTGTGGTCAAACTTCAATATATTTTCACCCCATCAGGATTTTGGACAGTGACACACATGTATGCTGGTGTGTTTTTTAAGCTACCAGGGCTGAGATTCAAACTGTGGTTGACTATGTGAGATCCAGATCCTTAACTGCTGAACTAAGGGGCTGCTTTTTGGTCTGTTTTTAAGTTCACTAATTTTTCTGTCACTAATATCTATTGTTGATTGTCCCTCATAACGTTTTAATTTCAGTTATTGTACTCAATTATTTCTATTTGATTTCCCACTATAAAACTTTTAATAGTCTATTTGATGAGACACTGTTGTCTTATTTTAATTCTTGAAGCATGTTTTTGTTTATTTTTTAGGATACATTAATAAAAAATTGATTTAAAGTCTTTCTCTTAAGTACAAAATATGTGTCACTCTGAGGTATTTGATGTTGGCTGTATTTTTTTTCTGTGTATATACTGTTCATTCTTGTTTTTTTTGCAGGTCTCAATTTTTTTGTTAAGAACTGGAAATGTTAAATATCTTGGAACAGTATCACATTTCTCTAACCTTTAAGTCTTGTTAATATTTTTCTTTTTTTTTTTTAAAGAATTATCTATTTAATTTTATTTACCATTATTATTATTATTAATTTGACCAGAGAGAGAGAGAGAGAGAAAGGGAAAGTGAGAAAGCAAGCTGTCAGGTCTGGGACTTGAACAATGGTCATCCATGTGGGAGTCCAGCACCTTAACCATCATGCTCCTTGCTGGCCCCCAATATTTTTATTTTCTTGTTGCAGATTATTTAGCAATACATTTTTTTTTTTTGGAGAGATTTTCAATGTAGGGACAATCCCTTCTCCTCCATTCTCCTCTCAGGATCTTGGGCACGCATGCACACGCGCCCGGCGTGAGTTTTAAGCCACTGGTTGACTATGTGGGAATCCAGCGACATAGCCATTACGCTAACTGCTGGTTCCCAATTTAGCGATACTTTTGAACTAAGGTTTTAGATTCTGCATTCTTTGCAATGTTTGGTTAATGAGTTCTGTGTGGCTTTATTTTTTTTAAAGTTTGTTTTTATTTTTAAGCCTGCACTAGTGAGTTACACCCTTTTCAGTATAATTTAGTGGCCATCAAGTGTAATTGTTCAGATTTCCTTCAATGCCTTGGCCATGTATCTTCAACCTGTCTGAGGGGATCACTGTGCGAAGGCTTGCCTTCAAGTTAGAGGCAACAGGCATGGCACCCTTAGCTTTCACCTCTGATCTTTATAGAGGTTCAGCATCAGCCCAAGGTGAGTGACTTGTGCCTTCTCTTCTCTCATGTCCTTCCTGGGCATGCACATACCTTGCAATGTGTTCAGCCTTTTAGGCCCTTAGGAATATTCTAGAGATTTAGGAATATGGTTATCTAGTCATCTGGTTATCTATCCCTTTGGTTATCTAGTTCTTCAGAATTTCCTTTCTAATTCCTCTCTAAACTCATGTTTTCCCCAACTAAAATCACAGTCTTAGGCAGGTGAAGTGTTTCCAGTGGCTTGTGCTTTTCTGGATATACCGTTTGAGCAGACATTTTTCATCCCACAGTTCTGCTGAGTTGAGCTGAGAGTCAAGTGAAAAACCCACTGGATTCTGAGAATAGAGATTTTCCAGGAAGTTTCAAGTTCAGATAAAATATAGACTGTGCCCTGAGAATAGTGCTTTTAATGAAATTCTAAATGAAGTTACATCTCTTTGTGGTCTGAAATGATGCCAACTTTAGGCTACCACATTCCAATTTGGGGGAAAGAAGAAGTATCTGGGAATATTCTCAACTTAAAATATCATAGATTTTACTGCCTTTAGTAGTTTATCTTAGATAAAATATTTTCAGTTGGTGTGACTTTGGTTAATTGCCAGAGTTTTAAAATGGTTTATTTTAGTTGTTTTTCTCATATTGTAATTTTTTTAGAGGGAAGAAAATTTACCAAAGTTCTCACTCTGCCCTTTCAGAAGGTAGTTTCCTATCATAGTTATTTTAAGGTACTTATATAATGATTCAAACATCTGGGTCATTTATTGGTCTGATTTTATTGAATATTTCATCTCTTGACTGTAAATCGCATTTCTTTTTTGAAAAAAAGGCTTTCATGATTTATGTATGCTAGCCATATTGTGTAAAAAAAATTACAGTGAAGTAAATGATATTTACCTTGTAAAAGGAGTATTCTCTCTCAGGTCGAGCTACTGATGCATGGAATGAATCAATTAAATCCTTTGAATTAGGTCTAGGCTTTGTTTAATTCATGTAACACTTGTTCATTACTTCAAATATTATAAGAAATAATAAAATAAGAACCTACCATATTTCACTGAATCTGTCTATGACTCAAGGTGAGTTTCCAACTTTTGAAACTGGGATTTCTATCTACAAACTTGCTTTCTGATTTCTGAGTTATTGGACTTAGTCCTAATATGCTGTCTGAACTACAGAGGATCTTTTTTGGAGTGCTGATTTTCTGCCCTCTGATCTCTGGAATGTAGCGGCTCTAAACTCTTTAAAGGCTAAGAGTGGCCTGGTAGAAAGGATACTTGTAGGTTGCCCTCTCCCCTAGTCTCTGACATTTGAAAACCTGGGTTACCTTGGGACATTTTAACTCTCTTGTTTGCCCCTTTCTTAAACAAAAGCCCCAAGTATGCATGGTGGCATTATTTCAGTGGTCCTCCTCTGTCTCTCCTATCCCACTTTTGGCATGTTTAAAATATTCAAGACTTGTGAGAAGGTGTTAGCAGGACATTGGAGGCTTGTACTGTGGCTGGAACTCCTTAAGGATTCTAACCTTACATATCACTCCTTATACAGCGATTAGATATTTGTTGGTTTTTCCTCATTTCTTCTCTCTGTTCTGGAAGTATGGAAAGTCTTTTCTCAAGGAGTTCTCACTTTTTGGAATTTAGTTGAATTTCTTTCATTCCTAAGATTTCATTTATTATTATTATTATTATTCTTGTTTTGGAGAGGTTTTTACCATAGGGCATGTGCACTTGCCAGAAAGACAGAGAGAGACAGAGAGACAGAAAGTGAGAAATTACCCCCCAGGGAGGATGGCCACGCTGCAATCCCTTCTCCTCTATTCTCCTCTCAGGATCTTGGGCACGCACCCACATGTGCCCGGCATGAGTTCAAGTCACCAGGTCTGGGACTCAAACTGCGGTCGACTATACGGGAGTTCAGAGACATAGCCATTACACTAACTGCTGGTCCCTCATGCTCTTATTTTTTAAATCCATGGTTTTGTAGCTTCTGTAGCTTTTTTGTCATTCAGGTGAGAGTAGTTTGTGACTTTCAGCGTCCAAACAAGAAGTGAAACCCTCCATAGGAATTTGAGACACATTTTTTTGTTGTTGTTCATTAGCAGACTTTTGACATAATGTAGTTTTTTTTTTTAAATGCCTATTTTATAGGTGATGAAATGTATACTATGTGAAGGTTAATGATTTGTCCAAGGGTTGATAGCCAATGAATTTCCATTTTCATTTAAAACATTGCCTTTTTTTTTTTTTTTACTCCCAATCCAGTGAATTTTCCCATTCAATATATCTTCTGGATCTGAGAGAGAGAGAGAGAAAAGATAATTCTAACTGAATTGAGAGAACTATCACTAGATGTTGAATTGTCTATCAAGAATGTAGAGCTTAAACAGCTATCTAAAAGTGCACTGGAAAACATTCCATGATATTTTGTTGAGAACCTTGATTTTCACCCTAATTTTGCTGCTTTTCTCAGCAGCTGGGTAAGTAGGCTTCAGAGGTTACTCCAGCCAGGTAAAGAGCAGCTGTTGTTGTGTACATCACTCCAGGGCTGCTCTCTGATATGACTCATTAGCTTGTTAGCAGCTGGCTTGGCAGAATTTTGAAAGAATCTACACTTTTCAGCCAAGGTTCCTGAGACTCAGGGAGAAAGAACATGTAGCTACTGATTCATGGAGCATGAATTCACTCCAAGTTGTGGGATAGTTTCTCAAAGAGTATAAATATAATATTCCTAAAGAATATATACCTAAAAGCCCCCCAAATTCATATTTTTAAACCTTCATTTGCTGAAAACTAAAAAATAATAATACAAAGGGGTGTCTCTTGTCACCTTTGAATTTTCAAAGTGGAGTCTAATTTTCCAATTTGAGATTAAATTAAAAGAAACAAGCTGATATGTAAAGTCTTTATGCCACCTAAAGACACTTTTCAAAGTTTTCTCCCCCTCCCCGCCAGTTCCACTTACATTTCTGTCTTTGTTGTTGTACTGGGCACTTTGCTTTGGCTTTAAGCATCCCTATATGTTAACTCAAAAGGAAACAATGTTATCCTTCCAGACTCTTAGATATTCTAACAGACTATGCAGAAGGAAGAAACAGTCTCATGGGTTAGTACTATCTTTTATTGGTAGATTAAGATAGTAGACAGCAAAAGGAACAGTAGGCAGAGTTACAAAATCTGACATTTTTATATCATCCCAAAGAGAATAACATTGAAATAAAATGGGTCAGTAAATGCAATGCAAGTTTTGGAATACCCTGTTATTGAAGATCCAGTAACTGAAGCTGCAGCTAAGTAATTTCACAGTATGCAACTGTATCCTGGAGTAGGGTGGAGGGCAGAATGTCTCACATGTCATCAGAACCTAAAAGGCAATGAGAAACAGTCTCAGGACAGGCTCCCGTCCTTTTTCTTTTCTCTCTCTTACCTACCTTTCCTTCGGCACCTATCTAATACGAGCTTTTATTTATTTATTTTTTATTTTGTGTGTGTGTTAGCTCTTTTTTTTTAATAATTTTTTTCTTTTATTATTTTTTTCATTTCATTTTCTTCCATACATTCAATCACATTATTTGTCTTACAAAATGGATATTTAAACAGGTGAACATTTCTCCCTAATATGAGCTTAAATGAAAGAGAGGGAAGTAAGAATGTATTTATTATAATAATATGAAAATAATTTTTTGGTGCAGCCAGAATGATAATTCTAAAGTACAGGTAATGTAAATGTGAACAGACAAGTCCTTGTTGGCAAATGCCTCAATGACTCCTCATCAACTTAAGAATCAACTTGCTTCCTCATTTGATATTTAGGTTTTTCATTCTCTGGTGTGGCTTTCTCCTCAGGTCACACATCCAGCCTCATCGTGGTCCTCATATATTGTGGTTTTGCTAACTACACTTATTGTAGCATAGTTAGAGATTTGATCTGTTGCCCTGTTTAACTTCTCTCTAGCATTTAATGAGTGACCATGCTCTCCTTTTAAGAATACTCTCCTCTATTTGCGTCTATGACAACTTATTGTTCTCGTATTCTTCCTAAATTTCTTGTCATTCTGTTTTATTTCAGTGTGAATATATTAATTTTGGAATGCATCTGAGACAGCTGAGTGGGGCTTGTAAGTAGGCACTGAGATAACTGAGTCTGGAGTTTTTTCTGGCCACTTTTCTCTGTCTCCACTGAGGGTTTGCCCCTTCTCTATTCTCTTGTCAAATTCCTATTTTCTTCTCCCAACCCTTACATTTTTCCTCTTTGGCAATGACTTTTTTTTTTAAATTTTTAAAAATTTCTTCTATGAGTGAATGAGAGGAAGAGAAAGAGAACACCCGTCATTCTCCATGCTGCAGTCTAGCCCCAGCCCCTTTCACTTTAAGCATCTCTATATGATGCTTTAGCCAGCCGTAGATCATGAGCATGTGTGTGTGCCTACCATAATTAGTGAGCTCTCCAGCATGGAACCAAGAACCTTCCCATGTAGGATTGCTTCACAGAGCCACTGTCTGGACCCTTGACAATTACTTTTAAGACATGTGACAATTCCCACACATCTTTAGCCAGTACTCACTATTTGTACTTAGAGCGCTTGGAACTCAACAGGTAGTAAAAAAAATATTCAAATGCATGCCAAACTTCAGCAATGATACTTTATGAGGTCTTCTGGACTCCTTACCTAAAGGCTATCCATTTTCCTTTCCCTAGTAAATGTGTGGTTGCATCTGTGGATAGTGTGGTGAGAAAGGTAGGTATAAGTCAAGCACTGAAATCACCAGTGGTAGAGGAGGAGCGTTTATTCTGTGATAGCTTACAAGAACAAGGCTGTTTAGGTCACTGAACTGTTTTATGAACACGCCACAGTTTTATCTGCCCATTCTTTGTAAATGGATATTGTGATGTTTCTCCTTTTCTGTGGTTCAAATTATTAACAAAGGCAAGTTAAATGACAACTTCATAGAAAAGTAGAATCTGGTAATCTGTGAAAGAATGTCTTCAACAAAAATGTCCTGATTTTCTAAAATTGCTTTCTGACTGACTTAATGAAGGTAGAATTAGAATTGTGATGTTTTTTCTCCCACAGTCCTTTTATTTTTCTTACACCTAACTTCTACAACACAGAGTTTATACATCTGAAGAATAACTAGAAATAGAAAATACTGGGACCAGCAGTTAGTGTAATGGCTATGTTGCTGGACTCCCATATAGTTGACTGTGGGT
>NW_006159814.1:3456944-3497654 GCF_000334495.1 Tupaia belangeri chinensis
AAAAAGCACACCTGAAGCAGGTGCCTTCTGTTGGTTCCTTCAATTGTCAAAAAAGATACACACACACACACACACACACACACAAAAAAAAAAACCCAACCCACCAAAAAAAAAAAAAAAAGAAATAGAAAATACTAAGGGATAGAATGGAATTATTGGTCTGTGGGGTTATACTGATTCTACAGAAAAACCTAAATAAATCACTCTTTTTAAAGAGTTAATAGCTATTTGGGAGGAACAGATGAAAAAATAATTTTATTTTGGTGATATTTTTAAAAACATTTTCTCCTTTACTTTCTAAAATGTATATTATTTGAAAAAATGATAAGTGTCCTATGTAACATATGTTATAAATCATAATTATATAAAATATTTATGAGCCCACTTTTTAATCTAAGAACTATTACATTAAACAACTTCCAGTATCTATTTTCCTTCTACTTTTTTCTTTGCCTCTTTGTTACTATATCACTTCATACTAAAAAGATATTATTTCAGTATTTATGATTATTATTACATTCTTTATTTAAAATACTGTTTTATATGTATAGAAATGTCTAAATTTGTCCATTAGCTTTATTTGTTGTCATGCTCTGTAAGGATGCTCTCATACTCTGTAAGTTTATTGGGACATGCTCTCTTTTGCCTGAACATTTTTTCAAATTGTACTTGTGGTCTGGCAGATGGCTGTGCTTTATACATTCTTCTTATTATATGAATATATCACAGTTTCCTATGTTCATTCTCAGTCAATAGATATTTATGATATTTTTACTCTTACGTCATTAAGAACTTTGCTCTTGTACGAAATTTTAACAAAGTAATGTTTATTATGAGTAATTTTCCTTCATTATTTAAAAAACACATATTTAATGCCATTTTGCCCTTTTTCTTCAGTGAGAGCGTGGTGGAAACTTTAACAATGCCTTACTGTAAGACATACCACATGGGGTTATTATTCTTGTAATTTACCTCAAAAGCACTTGATTTTCTCTTATTCCTGGGCCTTTGCATATACTGTTATCTTCATTTTGAAGAATTTTTGCCTCTTTATCTTTCACTCTCATTTGCCAGAGGACCTCATATACACCCTGGAAGTTCCATCTTAGATGTCACGTTTCCTAGGAAGCCTTCCTGCCTGTCCCTGACTGTGGTAGGTACTCCAACCCTGTCACATGCTCTCATAGTGACCTGTACTTTTCTTTTCAATGTACTCATTACACTCATATATGTCATAGTTCATGGTTTGCTTTTTTGTTCCTACCAATAACATACGAATTTGGAATGTAGAAATTATGCCTTACTTTATGATATATCCCAGAACCCAGCCCAGGGTCTGACATTAGACAGACTCAATAAACTTTTGTTAAATAAATAAATGGAATACTTTCTAGTCTCTCACCTTCTGCTCATCAAGATTATCAATAAGGACAACTATTTGTTGGTGAGTGGAATAGTAATATTTCCCCTGTGGACCAGGTATTTTAATGCCGTCAGCTGTCAAAGATGGAGATCAGAGATCAGCGAGGACCTAAACAAACTAGACCTCTATTCATTCCTTATCTCTTTGGCCCTTGGAGATCTATTCCACAAAGACAGCTATTGATTTCTACCATTAGTCTGTCAGACAAGCCAGAAATAATGGCTTTAGGAATTTTGTCCATGAATATTCCCCATTAATTTCCCAGGAGTAAAACCAGATGCTCCCCCTCTTTTAACAAAAAATTGGACAGCAGGTGGAAATTAACATACTCATAAATGATTGTTAGAAAAAGTATTTATTTGACTTTGGGGTAATGAAGGATATGTAAAATGCAAAAGTATTCAAATATTTTAAATAATTTTAATTTGCAATATGTATAAATAAATAAAGCAAAGACCAAGTTAGGAAATTTGATTTATGGAAACATTTAGCCATTTCACTTCAGAAATATTTAGTGTTCTTCACGTTGGCAAATTCGAAATATCTAACTCCCTTATTATTCAAACAAAGGAACAGTGTGTTGCTCCAGTAGTCTTTGTTGCTTCTTTCATCTTAGACATCTTATTAGAGTAAATTTTTCTTTTCTCTGAAGAAATCTGTTCAGACTTCTTTATGGGTAGTTTCCTAGGATCAACCTTTTGTCTTTTGTTTGTTTAAAGGTCTATAATGGTTAATTTTGTGTGTCAAGTTGACTAGATCACAATGCCTAGATGTTTGGTCAAACATATTTGGATGTTGTTGCAAAGATTTTTTATTTTTTAAAAGATTAATTAACATTTAAATAAATAGGCTTTGAGTAAATAAGATTACTCTTTATAATATGTGTAGGCCTCATCTAGTCAGTTGACGGCCTTAAGAAAAAGGACTGACCTCCCTGAAGAAGAGAGAATTTTCACTTTCAGACTACCTTAGGACTTGAACTACATTATTAATTATTTTCTAGGTCTCTAGTCTGCTGTCCTTTCCTGCAGATTTTGGACTTGCCAGCTCCCACAATTATCTGAGGAAATTCTTTTCAATAAATCTTTCTCTCTTTCCTCACATATATAACCACATCCTGGAGAACACTAACAAATAAATGTCTTTATTTCATACATGTCTGTAAAGGATCTTCTTGTTATGTATAGTAAATTTGGTTATAAATATTTTCTCTCAATGAATTGAAGGTATCCTCATACTGGTTTCTGCCTTCTGTTTTTTTCTGTTGAGAAATCATCAGACTAATTGCCTTTCTTTTGAGGGCAAACTCTTACCTATTGATCGATCTTCCTTTTTCCTTTCCTTTCCTTTCCCTTTCCCTTTCATTCCTTCCATTCCTTTTCTTTTCCTTCCTTTCTTCCCTCCCTCCCTTTTTATTTTGGGCATGCATGCATGCAGGCCTGGCTTGAGTTTTAAGCCTCTGTGTCTAGGACTCAAATCTTAGCCAGCCATGTGGGAGTCCAGCAAAGCAACCATTACACCATCTGCTGGTCTCAAATTAATATATATATATTTTTTTTTGGGGGGGAGAGATTTTCACTATAGGGTGTGTGCACTCGCCAGGCAGAGAGAGACATAGAGACAGAAAGTGAGAAATCACCCCCCAGGGGGGATGGTCATGCCGCAATCCCTTCTCTTCCATTCTCCTCTCAGGATCTTGGGCACACACACACATGCGCCCGGCGTGAGTTTTAAGCCACCGGGTCCGGGACGCGAACTGCGATCGACTATGTGGGAGTCCAGTGACATAGCCATTACACTAACTGCTGGTTCCCTCAAATTAATAATTTTAATTTTTTTTTTAGTAGTTTAGGTTTATAAGAATTTTGAGTGCAGAGTACAGAGAGATCCTCTACAACCTTCCCATTGTTAATGTCTTACTTCCGTTTGTTATTATAGAATTACTTAACATTGATACTTTCTTATTAACTAAAATCTATAGTTTTATGTTAGAATTTACTCTTTGTGTTGTATGTTTACTGGTTATGAAGAATGAGTAATGTTGGGATCAGCAGTTAGCCCAATGGCTATGTCACTGGACTCCCATGTAGCCGACCGTGGTTCAAGTCCCGGACCCGATGGCTTAAACTCACGTCGGGTGTGTGTGCGTGCATTCCCAAGATCCTGAGAGGAGAATGGAGGAAAAGGGATTGTGGCATGACCATCCCCCCCTGGGGGGGTGATTTCTCACTTTCTGTCTCTCTGTCTCTGTCTGTCTGGCGAGTGCACACGCCCTATAGCAAAAACCTCTCCAAAAAAATAAAAAAAAGAAAAAAAGAATGAGTAATGTTGTATGTCCACCATTACAATATCAGACAGAATAGCTTCTTTGTCCTAAAATTCCCAGTGCCATCTACTCATACTCGCCTCCCTATCCACCAAACTCATGCCAACTATTGATCTTTTTATTCTTACCATAATTTTTCCTGTTCTCAAATATCATGTATTTCCATGCTTTTTTAGAATTTTTTTAAAAAAATTTATAGAGTGCGAGGGAGACAGAAAGAAATCACCCTTCAGTGGGATCACCATGCCACAATCCCTTCTTCTTCACGCTCATCTGGGGATTTGGGTACACACACACACACACACACACACACACACACACACCCAGCCTGTCTCTGAAGCCACTGGTTCTGGGACTTGAACCATGCAGTCAGCCATGCAGTATCTGGCTGCCTTAACCATGTCATCCGTTGGCCCCAACAATGTGCTTTTAAGATTCCTTTATATCTTGGGGCAATACCACTTTCCAGCATGAAGCAGACACAGAAGACAGACTATCTACCTTCAATTCCCCAAAAAGATTTATAGGAGTCATGCCACTCAAGGGAGAAAACGAGACAGAAGAAAGCTGGCACATGGAAGCAGGTAAGGGGCCTGGAGCATCTGCCCATGTGGCTAGATAGAAAAAATGATCTGGGCAGAAAAATTCCTGTTCTGATGGTTTATTTTTTAATGTCTTGAATTATTTTTTTTAATAACTTTTACTTTGTTTTGAAGTAGATTGTTACAGTTTTAGTCTGTTATGTGGACATTTCTTTCTAGTATGCTTTCATTGTCTTTAGGGTGTGTTGTTTTACTTATTATTCTTTCTTTCCTTACAGTAATTTTTTCATAAGATTCAAGAGATTTGAAAATAGTGTTATGGTTACTACTCTATTTCCACAATTATTCTCCTTAATTATATTTTACACATATAATTTATAAAAAAAACCTTACACTCTCGTGGGTTATGGAAATTGTTTCCTTGAATTGGACACAGGTTGACTAATAGCTGTTGTACATTAAAGTATTCATGCTGACTCTTGTTGGAGATACCTTGGTATTTCCCCCCTTTTCATAATTTTCTGTCATATTTAATGTAATATTCTAGATAAATGTGATAACCAGAGACTTGCCTATATTTATATGTATCTGAACCTATTAGGAATAATAATTGGAACACTGATTCCACTTCAAAATACTTTTAGCTGCTCACTGCAAAAGATTTTTCCCTTCTTTAATTTTTTTAGAATTATTTAATTAATCAATTTATTATTTAATTTGCTATAGGACATGTGTTCTCACCAGAGACAGACAGACAGAGAGAGAGAGAGAGAGAGAGAGAGAGAGAGAAAGGAAAGTGTGAGAAAACAAGCCTCCAGATCCAGCACTCAGACCACAGTCAGCCATGTGGGAATCTGGAATATTAACCAACATGCCACCTGCTGACCCTTCTTCTTCTTCAAGAGAACTTTAAATGTCTTTTCAAGCTGTCTTTGTTAAAATTACTTTGATCCTGGGACCAGCAGATGGCCTAATGGTTACATTGCTGGACTCACACATAGTCAGCCGCGGTTTGAGTCCCAGACACGGTGGCTTAAAACTCACGTTGCGTGTGTATGCACCCCAAATCCTGAAAGGTGAATGGAGGAGAATGGATTGCAGCTTGGCTATCCCACCTCACGGGGCAATTTCTCACTTCCTGTTTCACTATCTCTCCAGTGAGTGTACACCCCCTATAGCAAAAATCTCTCACTCTAAAAATAAAAATTACTTTGGTCATATCACCAAATAATATTTGGTACCAAAAGAAACAAAATAATTAAGAGGAAAATATTTATTTTATTTTGAAAATATTTCAACACAGAAAAAGTGTAATGAATTTCCCCTGTCACTTTTGAGGGCAGTTTGTTTAGGCTGCCATGGGCTCTCCTTAAGTGTTAAAGAAACTGTAATTTCTAACCTTAATATTGACTTATGGCAGAATCAAGACTTTAAAAAAAATAAATATATATATATATATTTATTTATATATTTTTTAGATAAGATCTCACCATGTCAGGATTCTCCTGCCTCAGCCTCATCAGCAGCATGGGCTGTCAGGGTTTACCACTGTGCCTGGCTTTCAGGGCAGACCAGAAATCCACTTCCGCCCTCCTGAGTAACTTCAGCCTGTGCTGCTGTGGCTGAGACTTTAAAAAAAATAAATATATATATATATATTTATTTATATATTTTTTAGATAAGATCTCACCATGTCAGGATTCTCCTGCCTCAGCCTCATCAGCAGCATGGGCTGTCAGGGTTTACCACTGTGCCTGGCTTTCAGGGCAGACCAGAAATCCACTTCCGCCCTCCTGAGTAACTTCAGCCTGTGCTGCTGTGGCTGGGTGGAGCAGACAAACTAATTTACATTCATTCCCTAAACATCATCACAGCATACAAAATGTGATTTTCCATCCAGAGTACACTGCATAGTGGCTTAATCATGCATGATACTTGTTATCGTTAAGAATTTTACATTTCTAATTTCATATATATATAAAACCCCTATTTCTGACCCTCTACCCTTTCTCAACCTCCTCCCACACTATCTCTGGTATACATAGTTTTCCATTCCCTTTTCCCCCACATTTTCTTAAATAATCTTAACTACTCTCAATAGCAAGTTCAGCTGGTAATTTCAAGAAAAGCAGTTTTAACTTTAATAAATCAAAGAAATGCTAAGGAAATTTACTTAAAATGAAAAGCCAGGAAACAGGTTAGGATTCTGTTCAAATAGTAGGTATATGAATCTATCAACAGCTCAGGACAGCACAAAAATCCTTAAAACCGGAAAACAAAGTCTAGAAGAAAATCAGCAATGTTTTAGACAAAAGTCAGAAAATGCTGTTTCAGTCTCATGTACTTTATCTTCTGTTGTGGTTCCATCTTTCCGATTAAATTCTGGGATATAATATCCAACTCCAGACTTGTCCCTGTAACTAAGTTGTCCATTTTCTTAGTTTTTGAACTCTTATTTCTGTGTGTCTGTATTTAATTTTCCTGTTATAGCACTCCCTTGAGATCTTCTTGGAGATCTGGTCTGGTGCTGGTAAATTCTTTCAGGTTTTGTTTATCTGAGAATGTTCTCATCTTTTCTTCCCATATGAAGGATAATCTTGCCAGGTATAACATTCTTGGTTGAAATTGCTTTTTCCTTGACACTTTGAATATATTTTCCCATTCTTTCCTCACTCACATTGTTTCCAATGAAAGGTCTGTTGTAAGCCTGATGGGATTTCCTTTTTTTTTTTTTTTTTTTTTGAGAGGTTTATGCTATGGTGTGCGTGCGCTTACCAGACTGACAGAGACAGAGAGACAGAAAGAGAGAAATCAACCCCCAGGGGGGATTGCCACGCCGCAATCCCTTCTCCTCCATTCTCCTCTCAGGATCTTGGGCACGCTCGCACAGGCACCCAGGTAACTTGCAGTTTCTGTCTTGCGAATTTTAGTATCTTGTCTTTGTGGTTTTGGTCAATCTGGCTGTAACGTGTCTTGCAGAAGATCTTGGGTTGACTGTATTTGGGGTCCTTTGTATTTCTTGGGACTAGATATTTGAGTGCTTCTCTAGGTTTGGAAAGTTTTCTTGCAGGATTTCATGGAATGCCCTCATGAGTCTCTTTACCTTCTGGGATGCCAATTATCTGAATGTTTAGACATTTGATGTCTAATATTTCTCGTATATTATTCTCATTTTTGGGGGGCAATTTTCTCAGTCTTTGCAGTGGATTTTTCTAGGCCAGCAATTTTCTCTCCTTTGTCAAAGAATCAATTTTCTGTATGATCTAGTCTGCTTTTAACTCTTTCAAGGGTGATTTTGACTTCCTGTATTATAGTCTTCATCTCTAACAGGTCCATTTGATTCTTTTAAAAAAGTGTATAATTCCTTTTTTAGGTCTTGTAAGAATTTCCTCAACTCCTGGAACTCATCAGCTCCTTTGTCCTGCCTCTTCCACAGTTCATTGTCTCTCTTCTCTTCATCTCTGTTAGCTTAGTCATTATGAATATTCTAAATTCTTTATCAGTCATTTCTATGATTTCTATTGAACTGTCTGTGGATGAAGAGGAGTTATTTTTTCTCTTGGAGGAGAGGTATTTTTTTTGCTTCCCATATTTCTTGTGGCCCTGCGGTGATTTCTAGTCGTCTGATAGATGGTGTGTTTCTTTATAATTGTTGCAGTTCTGTCTGAGTGTTCAGGAGCGTGCAGACGAAGGCGATCTGGAATCTCTTTGCTGTTTTGTTTTTATCCCTTTGTGCTGTAGATTCATTGGATATTGAGGAATATGTTAATCCTAATAGTATTTGGATGTTTGGTTATGGTTCCCTTAGATCTGTCTGGAAACACAATGAATGGATATTGAGGAATAGAGTGATGAGATAAAAGGAAAAAAAAAGAGAGAGAAAAACAAACAAACAAAGAAAGAAACAGAGAAAAACAAGGAATGAAAAAATTATTTTTTTGGAAAAAAGCAAAAAATAAACTGCATGGCACATAAAATGATCAGTTCTCAGGAGCCATGGAGGAGCCTTCTTCTGAAGGCCTGCCCTTTGCCTCTCGTGAGTCAAGACTTTTTAAAAGTTGGAAATTATTTATTTTTTTAGATATTTTCTATATTTCTATACTTTGACTATCATTGAAAACTTATTTACATTAAATATTTATCTTTGCAAATATATTTCCCTCTTTTTATAATCTTTTCACATTCAAAAAGAAAATTTAAATCTATAATCTGAAACTTACATAGAAATAAGATACCTGAAATTTTGATTCTCAATTTCTTATGTTAAAGTAAACTTGTATTATTTGTCAGGAAGATTCTGGAAAACATAAAACTGTGGGTTTTTTGAATGTACTCACCATGAAAGTTGGTAGGTAGTTCTACAAGATATTGAACATTTAAATGTTGGTATTGCGGGGGTCAGCAGGTGGTGTGGTGGTTAAGGTGCTGGACACTCCTACATGGCCAACCACAGATCAAGTCCTGGACCTGGTGGCTTGCTTTCGCTCTCTCTCTGTGTCTCTCTGGTAAATTAAAACAAATGAATGAATAAATAAAGTTAAATAAAATAATTATTTAAAAACATTGATATTGGTACTTTCATTAATTATGTATAAATCGATGAAACAGTAAAATGTCAGAAACAGATTCAATGCATTTATGAATCTGGTGTGTGTTAAATGTAGCAGTGAAAAATCAGTTGAATAAATGAATAATTTAATAAATGATGTTGGGACAATTGCATAGCAATCTAGACAAAAATAAAATGTTCCCAATCATAACTTCATATGGAGAAAAGCTTTTAGAGTAAAAATTACTCTTAAATAACTGGAATAAAACATAGAAAAAATATTAAAACAATTTTAGAATTTGAAAGCATTTCTAAATGTCACATAAAATCAAAAGTCCCACAAGAATTGATTTATAAATGTAGCCAAAAATAAGACAACATTTACATGGCAGAAATAACCATAGAGAAAATAAAAATACAAGAAATCTAGAAAAAAATCTTTGTAATACACAGGCAAAAGATTAATTTCCTTAATATATACTTTCTATTCATCAATAGACTAACAAGCCAATAAAAGCAAATAAGAGCAAAAGTCATAAACAGTTTACAGAAAGAAGGAATAAGTGACTACTTAGTTATGAAAATATACCTCGTACATTCAAAACAGAAGTAATCTAAATTAAAATCACAGTGAGTTCCACATGTGTTTATCAAGTCCCTCACAATAGCCTTGTAAAGAAGATAAAATTATCATCACCATTTTTTCATGGCAAAATGGGAGGCCGAGAAAGATATTGTTAAGGCAGAGCAAAGGTTGGCATCCATTGTTGGGGCTTCCTCTCTGCTTCCAGAAACCTTTCATTGTTGCCCAGCCACAAAGAAAGTAAGTGGCAAGAGTAGAAATGGAACCCATGAGATCTGGCTAAACAGTGTGCAAGTAACTATACCATGTGCAGCTGTTCTCCAAATGGTATGCAATAAAAATTGCAAATATTAATACATAGTCCTTTTAATCTGGAAATTCCATTTTGCGGCTTCAATCTACAAGTTTACTCTCACTGGTACGAAGTGATGAAGGCATGTAGCTATTCATTGAAGCCTTGTTTGTGATTGCAATAGATTAGAAACAAAAGGCACTGGTTTTATGCGCACACACACACACACACACACACACACACACACTGTGGTACAGCCATACAATGGAATCTGAAGCAGCTGAAAGCAAAATAAGAAAACCCTTCAATTTACTCATCTGTACACATGTGATCATTTTTGTACCAAAAGAATAAAGTACATATCCATAATATGATCATGTATGTGTGTATGTGCATGCTTGCTCATGTTATTGTTTACAGTAAACAAATACTCAAGTATTTTCTATTTTAAATATATTAAGATGAATATGGGGTTTTGTTACCATCTTACTGCAATATTTGTATGTTATTAGCCTAGGTAACTCATGCTTTCAGTAATCATGCAGTTGTGAATAGAAGTTTGAATGATTAAATAAATGAAAAGTTCATTTACTGCAGAGAATCATTTCACAAGGGAGCCAAATTGAGTTTAGAGAACAAAGTCTTTCAGGAAATTCTCCATATATTGGACCTAAGTTCATTTTAGATCCATGGAACTTAAGTTGCTATTCCTTGACAATGCCAACCTCTAGATGCACAAGAAATTGGTAATTTTTAAAAAAGATTTATTCATTTATTTATTTCCATTTGTTATTGTTAGTTTTTTTAAGTTTTATGAGGGAGGGAGGAAGGGGGGGAGAGAGAGAGAGAGAGAAGAGAAAGGGAAAGTGAGAAAGCAAGCCACCAGGTCCGGGACTTGAACCATGGTTGGCCATGTGGGAATCCAGGGCCCTAATCCGCCACACCACCTGTTGGCCCCAGAAATTGGTAATTATATAGCTGTCTGGGGGAGAAAAACTGGGGATGGGGTATCGGAAAGACTTACTTGTCACTGTGTATTTCCTGATACTGTTTACATTTTGTACTGTATGGATGTACTGTCATAATAATAAAAAGAATGAATAAATGAAAACATGAAACAAATGAATGATTTTCATTTATTTGTTAAATATATCAGTTTGGGAGATGGCTTTGTCAATATTCCAAAACCCATACTGTGCTCATGTTTAGGCATCACTGCCTCTAATGAGAGTTGGTGTGTGGTGAATGTGTTGTGTTTGTGAATATTGGTTGGCATCCATTGTTGGGGCTTCCTCTCTGCTTACAGAAACCTTTTTCACATTCTTGGAAAGGATGTTCAGGTGCTGTTCAGAATTGCTCTTCCTGTTCTCGCCTGTCCCCGCTGACCATGTACACACCAGCAGCTTGAGCTGTGTGCTTGACAGTCACGACTGGGTCTCTTAGTTAGACACACCTTCCTCAAACACTGTCCTGAATTTTGTATGAGGTCATCATTTGTTTACTCATTTTTAATTGTGTAGACTTAAGGGACATAGCATGATGTTTTGATGTTCTCCTAGACAGGGAAATGGTTACAATATATCATTTTCATGGACCAGAATCTTTGTTGTCTCTTTCTCTAACACCCTATTCTCCAAGTATGGAACCTCAGAATGCTTAGTAATCACCTGCATTAAAGTTCTACAGGAAAGGAAATTAAGGCCAAGTGTGGTGAATAGATGTACCTTTTCAAACCTTACCCGGTGATTGTGCTTTCTTTTTTGTCTGCTCAGCAACTCCTCTGATGCTGCCTGTCTGGCTCTTTCCTGGATGGTTTTGTTCTGTTAGAACTGAGAAGACCTCCCAATCAATTCCAGATGTACATGATAAAAGTCAGATTGCACATAGTACAGAGATGTGATAGATTTGATGAGAAATTAAAATATGGCCAGTGATGATGCAGATGAAGGTTTTTTTTCTCATTCAGCCTAATTTTGGTTGTCAGGCACTTTTCTGATTCGTGTGTGTTTGTTACCTTTGAGCAACAAAGAATAGCAGAGGTGTTCTGGAGAAACAGCTTTCCTCTGTCACTTTGCTAAAAATATCTCCATGGTCATTATTTCAGTGTTTGTGATATAGTGAAGACTATGTTCTTGAGGAAAAGATGACAGAAATTTTGAGATATTAAAAGTTTTATGAGGGAGGGAGGAAGGGGGGGAGAGAGAGAGAGAGAGAAGAGAAAGGGAAAGTGAGAAAGCAAGCCACCAGGTCCGGGACTTGAACCATGGTTGGCCATGTGGGAATCCAGGGCCCTAATCCGCCACACCACCTGTTGGCCCCAGAAATTGGTAATTATATAGCTGTCTGGGGGAGAAAAACTGGGGATGGGGTATCGGAAAGACTTACTTGTCACTGTGTATTTCCTGATACTGTTTACATTTTGTACTGTATGGATGTACTGTCATAATAATAAAAAGAATGAATAAATGAAAACATGAAACAAATGAATGATTTTCATTTATTTGTTAAATATATCAGTTTGGGAGATGGCTTTGTCAATATTCCAAAACCCATACTGTGCTCATGTTTAGGCATCACTGCCTCTAATGAGAGTTGGTGTGTGGTGAATGTGTTGTGTTTGTGAATATTGGTTGGCATCCATTGTTGGGGCTTCCTCTCTGCTTACAGAAACCTTTTTCACATTCTTGGAAAGGATGTTCAGGTGCTGTTCAGAATTGCTCTTCCTGTTCTCGCCTGTCCCCGCTGACCATGTACACACCAGCAGCTTGAGCTGTGTGCTTGACAGTCACGACTGGGTCTCTTAGTTAGACACACCTTCCTCAAACACTGTCCTGAATTTTGTATGAGGTCATCATTTGTTTACTCATTTTTAATTGTGTAGACTTAAGGGACATAGCATGATGTTTTGATGTTCTCCTAGACAGGGAAATGGTTACAATATATCATTTTCATGGACCAGAATCTTTGTTGTCTCTTTCTCTAACACCCTATTCTCCAAGTATGGAACCTCAGAATGCTTAGTAATCACCTGCATTAAAGTTCTACAGGAAAGGAAATTAAGGCCAAGTGTGGTGAATAGATGTACCTTTTCAAACCTTACCCGGTGATTGTGCTTTCTTTTTTGTCTGCTCAGCAACTCCTCTGATGCTGCCTGTCTGGCTCTTTCCTGGATGGTTTTGTTCTGTTAGAACTGAGAAGACCTCCCAATCAATTCCAGATGTACATGATAAAAGTCAGATTGCACATAGTACAGAGATGTGATAGATTTGATGAGAAATTAAAATATGGCCAGTGATGATGCAGATGAAGGTTTTTTTTCTCATTCAGCCTAATTTTGGTTGTCAGGCACTTTTCTGATTCGTGTGTGTTTGTTACCTTTGAGCAACAAAGAATAGCAGAGGTGTTCTGGAGAAACAGCTTTCCTCTGTCACTTTGCTAAAAATATCTCCATGGTCATTATTTCAGTGTTTGTGATATAGTGAAGACTATGTTCTTGAGGAAAAGATGACAGAAATTTTGAGATATTAAAACACGCGGCTTGATGCTGGTATTGGTAAATAATGTCTGTAGATATAATGTAAGTTTTCAGATAAATTAGGACACATTCTGAATAGAGTACTGCCTCTCTCTACCTAGAGTAATAAGAATCACTCATTGCATTTAGAAATTCACAGATACATTATGAATAAATTAAATTTTAAAGATAGTCAACTCATTATTTTAAAGTTAAGCTTAGTAGATTGATCATGATTATGATCATGATCATGAATTTAAAAAATTAATGAAAAAATGACTGTATCTCGTTATTACAACGCTGTTATGCATACTCTAGTGTTTTTAGTCAGAAAGCAATGTCTATACCATTTGAGTACATGTGCAAAATGTCATTATCATTGTTCCTGACAGTTAATACAGATTCCACAGATCATCATTTGGGCCCATTATGTGCTAGAGACTGCAGGAACGACTATATGCTTCTTTGGTATTCTACTCACAATTATTTTATAGCATACACAGGGTCTTCAAAAGTTTGTAGAATTTTTGTAACCTAGACTAAAATCAGTTTTATACATGTGAATTAAAGGATAAAATCTTTAAAAGTTAATGAAGAAAATATGGTGGAAACAACTTTTCCAAAAGGGAAACAGATTTATTCACAAAAATACTCAACAGTTTTGACCAAAATAAATTCTATACTTTAAAATAATCACCTTAAGCCAATCAAGATGAAGAATACATTTAGCCTCTTTGTTATGGTTGGTATCATACTTACCTGCAGAGATGGGAAGCCACATGGCCCCGTTGACCTGAAACATGCCAGCGTGCACAATTGTGCCCAAGATCCTGATGAGCTGGAGAGCTGGAAGAAGGGGATTGCAGCATGACCAGACTCTTTTTTTTTTGAGAAGTTTTTCGCTATAGGGCACGTGTGCTCGCTAGAAAGACAGAGAGATAGAAAGTGAGAAATCACCCCCCAAGGGGGATGGCCATGCCGCAATCCCTTCTCCTCCGTTCTTCTCTTGGGATCTTGGGCACACACGCACACGTGCCTGGCATGAGTTTAAGCCACTAGGTCTGGGACGCAAACTGTGGTCGACTATGTGGGAGTCCAGCTACATAGCCATTACGCTAACTGCTGGTCCCATCAGTCTCTCTTGAGAATGTTCTCTCTCTCCATAAAATAAACAAACTTAAAAAAAAAAAAAAGAAAAAAGAAAGATAAAGAATAAGGCAGAGAACATAGAAATAAATAACAGAAGACATTCCATTGGAAACTTAAATTTAATAACAATCTACTGTTATTCATAATGGTGCAGTAAAGGTCATTTCTCAATCAAGACTGGTAAAAAGAAAATCCATGTCTAATAGTGATCTAATCTTTAGAATTAATATTTATATCTAAGGAAAATCAGAATAATTATTTTAAAATAAAATTATTTTATGCATTAATTTAAGCACAGCACTTAAATGGGTTCAGGATAAAGACCAAACTCCTTATTTTAGCTTACGAAACCATAAATATCTGCGTCTTTCTCCAAAACCATGTAAAAAAAAAAAAAAGTAAAAAATAAAAGTTGAGTTTCATCTGTTGTCACAGTTCCCTAGCTCCTGCTCTCTAAAGCACATAGTAATCCAAGCATCTGTGTTATCTGACCTCCTTGCCTTTCTTTCTGTGTCCAGGGGAATATGAGGTGGTGGTGGTGATTCATGATCACCGGAACTCAGATAATCCTGATGCCTTTCCTTGCCCTGTTAAATCAGGGGCTAATAACAGTATCTTGGGGTTGCAAGTTCCAGGATGCCTCAAAATACTGGTGGGGTTTCTTATTTCTGCCCATACTTCTCTTAATAGTCGTTTCCTGAAAGTTCTTCATGTTTAGTGAGGTTATCACATGTTTCTTGCTAGGACCTTGAATAATATAGCACTTAAAATTCAAAACTAAGAAATGTTAATACTTTATATAATATTTTCTTAAATATTTTAGAACTGAACTTTATTAGCTATGATTTATATACAGTGAAATGGACCCACTTTATTCATATAATTTGCATTATGGCAAATAAAATCTTTCTGTGTAACCATCACCACAGTCAAGAAAAAATATGTGGCCATTACCTTACAAAAATTCCTCGTGCCCTATCTTGGTCAACCCCTACCCTTGTCCCCTACTTTCCCAGGTCATTTCTACTCTCCTTTCTATAACTTTAGATTAGATATGAGTTCTAGAGTTTCAACTGTATGGAATCATATGATATGTACTTATATCTGACATTTTACTTACCATAATGTTTTAGATATTCATCTGTGTTGCTGTATTTACCAGTAAGTCATTTCTTTTTATTGCCAGAGTTCAATTATATGGGTAAATTTCAATTCGTTTAACCTTTTTCTTGTCAATGGACAGGTATGTTTCCAGGTTTTGGCTATTATAAGTAAAGCTACTACATACAAGTCTTCATGTAGATATGTTTTTTATTTTGGGGGATAAACATCCTGAAGGAGGATTACTGAGTTGTATGTTTTCTTTTTAAGGAACTGCCACATTTCTCTCCAAGGTTGTTGCTGTATTTACAATCCTATCAGCAATATATCAGATTTCTAGTTATTTTGAATACTCACCTAGCACTTACTATTTTTGGTTTATAAAATTTAGCCCTTTTATTTGGCCTATGATATCTTTTTTTTTTTTCTTTTGAGAGAGAAATTTTGCTATAGGGTACATGCACTCACTAGAGAAGACTCAAAACACAGTTGACTACATGGGAGTCCAATGACATAACTATGAACACCATCTACTGGTCCCAGTCTATGATATCTCGTTGTGGTTTAATCTTCATTTTACCCGATGATTAATGAGGTTGTACACCTTATCAGGTACTGTTGATTGTCTTTTTGTCCATTAAAAAAAAATGGGGTTATTTATCTTTTATTGAAGATATAAATATTCAGTACAGGTTCTTTGTCAGATATATGCATCACAAATATATTCTCCTAGTTTCCTCTGCCTTTCAATTTTTTTAGTAGTGTTTACAAAGATCACACATTTTAATTTTCAGTGAGGTCCAACTGAACAATTTTTTTTCTTTTTTGGTCTGTGATTTTTGTGTTCTATTTCAGAAATCTTTTCCTGACAGATTTATGAAGAAGATTTTCTCCTATATTTTCTGGAAAGCTCTTTTACTTTTTAAGAAATAGCCCTTAGAGGTAAATTTAAAATTGCCCTTTACGCCTTCCTAGTTATATTTTCTTTCTTTCATTCCAGTGCTAACCACTATCATGAACTTAGTGTATATATCTTTATTTGTGCATATTTATTTAAATAGCCAGAAGGCATACACACTTATCATTGAGAGAGAGAGAGAGAGAGAGAGAGAGAGAAAGCGTCCCCACTGGGAAGTGGTTATGCTGCAATCCTTCTCCATCCTGTCTATACTTTGGGCATGCATGTCCACATGCCTGCTGTGTTTTTTGAAGTTGTTACGGCTGGGATTTAAAATAAATTCTGACTTCCTTCAGCAGTAGTGTGTGGGGCTAGGCTGACCATGTAACTGATTCTCAGCAGAATGTCAATGGAGATGATAAATGCCTTTCCAGGACTGTGTCTGCTCTTTCAATTGATTTTATGATCTCTTACATTTGATTGTTGTAAATCTCTATAGGACACAATATGTTTTTTCAAAGTATTCATGCAGTCAAATCAAAGATATTACCATATATCATGTATGGCCTTCTACCGTCTCAGTGAAGAAGATGGAGAAAATTGAGCAGAGACTTTTGAGGCTGGAGGGTAAGGGATAGGTGACTGCAGAATTCCTAAATGAACGAAGGCTGGTTTCCATACCACTTATCTTGACCAATATCAGTGACAAATTTTTGAAGATTACAGTTATATGCATTGTAAACTATTTACAAAATTTTAATGTAATTTATATACATTATATAAATGATAATAATTTAAGAACATAATTATATATGTCAAAAATATAAAATTTATTTTGAACTTCTAAGGGTTCCTGGAGCCTTAAAATCTCCCTATTTATTTAATAATCAATGTAGGTGTAGTAAAATGGTTATTATACTTTAAATATTTATATTCATCATACACCTAACAGGGGAGTAAGTTAGGTGCCCAGTATCAAAGAAGGAAAAGGTATGAGAAACTTCACCCCTTGGCTCAAATGTCTAGCTACTTTTATCTCTCTTTAACCTCTTATACTTTGCTATTACTATCAGGATCTTATTTATTTGAATGAATGATTCTTTTGCCTTTTAGATATTTCTTTAAAAAAGCAAGCTCTTCTCTAATTCCCATTCTATAGTGGAAGGATGCATTAGTTAAGTTTTTTTGGTCATATGCCCAGAAGTGGATCTTTTTTTCTTGGGGGAGGGGGAGAGGCTTTTTTTGTTGTTGTTGTAGGGCATGTGTGCTTGCGAGAGACAGAGAGAGACAGAGAGACAGAAAGTGAGAAATCACACCACCCCCCCCCGGCCACACTTCAATCCCTTCTCCTGCAATCCCTTCTCCTCTTAGGATTTTGGGCATGCACACACATGTGCCTGGCATGAGTTTAAGCCACTGGGTCCGGGACTTGAACTGTGATCGACTACATGGCAGTCCAGTAACATAGCCATTATGCTAACTGCTGGTCCCTCTCACTCAGAAGTGGATTTTGACTAACTTAAGCAAAGGGCCTGCTATTGCAAGAAGAATTGGGTAGAGAATGGAGGTAAATATTCCTCAAAAAGGACAGGAAGCTGGGAAGACAGGTTTTCAAAAGCAGGAACTTGTAGAATTTCTCCTTGGGTTTCATCATTTAGTAACAAGGCACCAAATAGTTTTCTGTCCTTTCGATTCTCTTCTTTTTTTTTTTTTTTTTTGGAGAGATTTTCACTGTAGGGCGCGTGCGCTCGCCAGACAGACAGAGAGAGACATTAGAGACAGAAAGCGAGAAATCACCCCCCAGGGGGGATGGTCACGCCGCAATCCCTTCTCCTCCATTCTCCTCTTGGGATCCTGGGCACGCACGCACACGCACCCAGCGTGAGTTTTAAGCCACCGGGTCCGGGATGCGAACTGTGGTCGACTACGTGGCAGTCCAGTGACATAGCCATTACGCTAACTGCTGGTTCCCTGGATTCTCTTCTTTATATTCAGATATCTTGGATAGAGAATCCAGCCAACTTAGCTTGGCCCACTGGCCCCTCCTGGATATGTGCTGTGATTAGTACCTCCCAGTAAGGAAAGGAAATTATTTGAAGAAAGTGAGGGTGTTTAATTGGTACAGAAGGAGGAAGTGCAGGGCAAATCTACAACAAAATATATCTTTTCTGAAGGGGACCTGTTAATCCATTGATATCTTAGTATAAATAAATGTATTATATTTGGTTTCATACCTTTAAGTATATTTTTGTACTGGGCTACACAGGAAATAATATTGAGTGTTATAAACTGACCACATGCTATATATGCCTACAAAAATTGTCCTGTTTAATAGGAAAGGATGGCAAGAGTTGAGTTAGTAAATAAAAGAAATTCTGTTAAAGAGGAAAAATGAGGAAGAGGCAAACACTAACTGAAACCAACTTTCCCATACAAGCTTCAACTAGATGTAGAAGTCCTTTGACCATTGCTAGCAAGTCTGCAAACCAGTTGTTTCTTATCCATCTGAAATGCGATCATATTTAGATGTTTTATATTACTTCCCAGTAGGAACACATCAGAGACTTAAAAAATGACCAAGTATGGGTAGTCTTGTCTTGGAATTCTGGATGATTTATTTTGTGGTAGAAATAAATAAGAAGTACCAGTATCATATGTCAAGAAAGGTGGGGGAAATCATAAATCAAAAGTTATGCACCATTACATTAACTTTCCAACTTGAACAAATGGAGTTTCAGGATAGAAGAAAATGGAGAAGCAGATGAAGCAGAAGTGTACAGAAATTAATTTCTTAGGTAATGAGAGGCTGAAATCTCTCAGATTTCAAGGTGTCACAAACGTGAGAGGTCAGGAAACCTCTACAGGCTTCTGCTTGCACAGCAGGTACACCTTGCCTTACAAAATCTTTACAAAACTGGTAGTAGATGTTTTTAGCTAGGTGTGTCCTGATTATATACCTTGTTGTGTTCACTTCCTTCCCCAGGACTTCCTAACAGGTATCTAGTTCGTTTACTGAAGATTCTCAAAGTCTTTTGATAACATTCTTGGTCATGAATTACGTTGGCATTTTGGTCTTTTAAGAGAGAAGCTAAGATGTTCATGTGCCTGTAATCTTTTAAAACCTTACAACATAGCCATTATGCCAACTGCTGGTCCCACTCTCAAGTATTTTTGATTTAAAAAAAAATTCATTTCTTTCACAATATGTTTTATTTGGGGGTAGAGCATTAAGGGACATAGCAAAAATCTCTCTCTCTCAAAATAAAAAGAAATACTTGAGAGTGAGTCCACTCTTGGTCAGATTTCCTTTGTATTATGAAAAAGTATATACATAAGCAACATTATTGAGATATGCCTTACCTCAATAAAGAAACCAAACTCAGGTCTAGCCTGGTGGTGCAGTGATAATGAATGTGCTGCTCAAGTGATGTTGGGTTCACATGGTAGATCGCAATGAATCTGTTACATGCACCATGATCCTCGGTGGTAGCAAAGGCTGGGAGTAGGGGGAAGGATCATGGCATGAGACCCTTTTGAAGGTGCCTATCTCACTCTTCCACCTCTCTTTCTTAATCATGCATTCTCAAGAAAGAAAGGAAAAAAAAAAAAAAGGATGTGCCCGCACTATGACAAAAAATAAATGAAAAAAAAAAAAAAAACCCTTTAGTCACATTAAAAACACTTATCTGTTGGCCTTATAAGGATAGACGACTCTTAACCTATCACTCATGCTGAGTGGGTTTTGATAATTTTTTCCAGTCACCCCTGAGGTATTGTTGTGCTTATTATTCTTGTGTCAGAAAAGAAACTATTTCAAAGGATATTTTTTGAGAAGTGTGAAGTTTAATGGTTTCTAAATCTTGAAATAGAAATAAAATGGTAACTGGTGATGTTTAATTTAGCACATCCCCAGAGCTGTATTTAAGCCATGTGCATGCCTACATGAACATAGTACACAATTATCACCTGAGGAATAAAGCCATCTTTAGCGACAAGGCTGAGATGACAGGCTGAGATAACAAAGTATGAGCTTGCTTTCTTAGGAACAATGAAAAATGTTAAGGCACTGAGCCATTGCCAGGGCTGTAAGGCGTCAGTAATTCCCTTGTCAATGAATGTACAGTGAATGAGGGGAGGGAGGTTTCTTCCAGTATAGGTAACATCTAAGAAGTTTCACAGATCATAGTAAAATCATGCCTGCTTAATTTGTTGACTTTGTGCTCTTTAATTACTACAGCATATTTATGTATATAAGTAAATGTGATATAAAACCTAAAATTAATATTATGTATCACCTTGACATCTGGTGAAATCAGGAGGGCTTCAACTGGCCTAGCCACAAGGTGTTCTCACTTTGGTCTTGTGAATGAAGTTTCCCACCTCAGCGACCTTTCAAACCAAACAGCAGACCAAATGGAGTTCTTGCTTACTCTTGAGTAGCATACTTCATTTCCCTGCCAACCCATTGAAGGATTCAAACAATGTAATCACATCCTCCCTTGGGAACCAAGGGGGACCTGCCATCTCCTTGTTACTGTTAAAACTTGTGAGTCCAGTTGCATTACCACTGTGCCACCACCTGGCCCAAGTTTGATGTTTATTCTGGGAAATTCAATTGCATACACAAGTTGCACTTCAGTTATAATAAAGGGTTTTGTAGGAAAGTTTCTAAAATCCATTTTGCCAGATTGGAATATTTATAATCATTGATAGAGTTGAAGTGATAGAGGATATCTTCTGTCAGTCTTAATTCAAGATCTATTCCTGCTACTATCTAGCTTGGCCCCTGGGAGGTACTTTTAGCTGTTGTGAGCTTCAGTTTCCTTTTATTACATAAGGAGGGTGTTGAACGAGGTTAGTCCAGAGGGTTTTCTCTGTTTAACATCTCATCAGTTTTATATTTGAGTTTGAAAAGATTGAAACAGTCATTTTCTGAAAAAGTCTTCAGTGTTTTCTATTTCCGAAAGACGCAGTTCTCACGAGCTGAATTTTTTTTTTTTTCTTGTTTTTTGGAGAGGTTTTTGACATAGGGCGCATGTGCTCTCCAGAAAGACAGAGAGAGACAGACGGAAAGCGAGAAATCATCCCCCAGGGTGGATGACACGCTACAATCCCTTCTCCTCCATTCTCCTCTCAGGATCTTGGGAACACACGCACACGTGGCTGGCGTGAGATTAAGCTGCCAGGTCCAGGACTCGAACCGCAGTCGACTACATGGGAGTTCAGCAACATAGCCATTACGCTAACTGCTGGTCCTGTCCATCTAAGTGAGTTTTTAAATTGAAGAAACTGAAATACAAAATAGGTTGTGGTAATAACTACATAATACGGGATCCTCCAAAAGTTCATGGAACGTGCATATTAAAATACAGGTGGAGTGGGACCAGCAGATGGCATAATGTTTATGTTGCTGGATTCCTGTGTGGTTGATCATGGTTTGGGTCCTGGATCTGGCGACTTAAAACTCATGCCAGGTGTGCGTTTGTGTGACCAAAATACTAAGAGGATAATGGAGGAGAGGCGATTGCAGCGTGGCCATCCTCCTTGGGGGGTGATTTCTCACTTTTCTGTCTCGCTTTGACAAGCTCATGAGTGCATGTACCCTATAGCAAAAATCTTAAAAATCTCTCTCTCTCAAAAAAAAAAAAAAAAAAAACCAAAAAAAAACGAACAAAACCAACTCATGGACTTTTTGCGCAAAAATAAATTTGTACTTTGGTTCCATTTTCCATGAACTTTTTGAAGAGTGTGTGTGTGAGAGAGAGAAAGAGAGAAAGAGAGAGAGAGATTTGTCTGTCTATCTATCTCTATCACTGGGAAAGAAAAACTGTGACCAGAGATATTTATCACACTGGACTTAGTCAGTTAGCATTCTCCTACTCCAAGTTAAACAAAGTTGTTATAGAAGTAAATCTATCCTGGGAATACTATTACTTGTAAGTCATACAGTTACAAAACAATTTTATAAAACCATTCTATATTAGTATAGCTCTAATAATCTTCCACATATTGTTTTAAGTGATATCAGAAATTTTTAATTATTTTGATGACTTTTGTTTTATATGTTAAAATGTACACCAGAGAGGCAGTAGAAACTTTTAATTAGAATGCCTACTTGACAATGATGGGGGTTAATTCAGCATTTCCTTCTTATCTTTCTGGAAAACAAGTGAAAACAGCAAAGAAAAGGAAGAGACAAATCCTACCTTCTACAAAATTAGGATGTCGCTCAACTTTGAATAGGTGAAAACAATTCCAAAATAGTGTAAATAAGACATACTTGCAGGAGAAATTAGTGAGCGTATACTCATGACCACAGATCAGGAGAAATTAGTGAGCGTATACTGATGACCACAGATCTAGGAAAGGGCCTGTAGTGTGTACTTGCCCAAGCTGATGTGGTCACACTAATTGTAGAACAAAACCCTGTGTTCAAAGCTTTGGTACAGGGTGCACAGGTGAGAGGTGGTAGTTTCCTGTGACGTCCTTTGGTTCTGAGGAACTGCAGAGGAGAGGCTAATAAGAATCACAGAGCTAAGTCCTATTTGTACAGGGCAAGGGCCGAAATATTACCTGTCATCCTGGCATTGTATATCAGGGACCTGTTCAAAGTAATAGGGCATGTAGCAACATTAAAAAAAATGGGAGATAAAAATTATAAAGAGTAAAACAGAGAATGAGTAGAAAAATAAGGAACCCAACTGGAAACAAACTTCTAAGTGTTGGCTTGAGAATTACAAAAGATATTGGGTCATCGGGAAAGTCATGACACATTTTTGCATAGGAAAACATAGAAAAAAACGTCATGACTTTCCCCATGACCTAATATTTAATGAAGAAGTTTCCTTGATAACTAGAGCACAAAGTGGAGAATAGGAGGAGATGAACCGTAAGTGCTCAGATCTTGGGAAAGAAGTAACTGATAACCTACACCCAGGTCCATATGATAGTGCAGCAGTAATGCACCTGGACTCCCATGAAAAGGTCCAGGATTTGCATCTTGAGGCCTCCCTGTACATGCCATGCGTGTCTGTCCTGGTGATCCAGGCCGTTTTGTGGCAGGGAGTGGAGCTCCATGTGAGGACCTTGTTGGGAGCTGCCTGTGTCTTTATCTTTCTCACTCTCTCTTATGGAATAAATAAATAAAAATAGACTCCAAGCTAGTTAATAAATTATAAAACACACAAGGGGCATAGGAGATATCATTGAGGAGATACGGTTGGATGAGGAAATAGTGTAAATATGGAACATAATTGAAACAAATAAAACATAAGTGTAAATGGAGTTCCTGAAGAAGAAAAGTGAAGTTCTGACAGAAATCACTAGTGTCCACCAAAATAGATACTTGTGTACGCAGACACGTTTTCCAGCCTCTGTAGTACCCTGGGACTGCATTCTAGCTCCTAGTGTGAGCAGAAGCGGTGTATCCTTGTTATAGACATAGCCCATATAAAGGTCCCAGGGGTCTTCCTCTGTGCTCATTCTCCTTCCGATTGGCCGCTATTGTGACCACAGTGCTCAAAGAAGGCAGACCTGCATGACTGTAGATCAGAAGCAGCCCCACTCAAAGCAGGACTGGTTATTCTATCCCCTGAGCAAAAAATCAACTTCTGTTGTTTTTGACCCATTACATATTGAGTCTTTTCGTTACAGCAGTGTAGCCTCTTTCAACTATTTAAACAGGTCCATTGAGCTATCTCTTAGTAATGTTATTAGGAGATGTTAACAAAAAAGAAAAAAAATCATTTGGGAAGTCAGGCAATAAAATTAAACAAAGATGAAAAGAAAAAGCTGTTCTCAGAGTGATATATAGCATCGTTTGCTTTAATAGAACAATTCTTACTAGTCCTCAAGGAAAGGAAGTATAGCCCCAAAAGTTTATATTCACATAAATTGTCATTCAAGTATAAAGATGAGATACATATGTCATAGGGAATATGTTTTATATCTTAGGAAATATTGTTTTCATGAACCATTCTGGAAGAAATGAGAGGATGAATTCTAGTCTTCCATATAATGAGGGAGAAATTATGGCAGAAGAACTAAAAGTGAGAACTGGGTTTGTTTAAATATGATTTATAGTAAAATAAAAACACACCGAAGAAAAGAGGCAATAACACTAATGGGTACAATTTGCAATAAATCTAAAGTTATGTGAAGAGTAAGCACTGAATAATATAGACTCAACATTCAGAAAGAAAATGCTAGAAAAAATTATATTATATTACAAAAATATATATGCCATATAATGCTAGAAAAATAGAAATATGTCAGTCATAAAAGGTTTTTTAAAGGTTTTTGCCATAAGGAGCTGGCCAGAGAGAGAGAAAGAGAGAGAGAGAGAGAGAGAAAGAAAGTGAAAAATCATCCCTCTCCCCAGGGGATATGGCCATGCTACAATCCCTTTTTCTCCCATCTCCCCTCAGAATTTTGGGAATGCACACACACACATGCCTGGTGGATTTTCAAGTCACTGAGCCCAGGGCCTTAACTACTACACTGCCTGTTGGCCCCAGGCATAAAAGATCTTAACTCATCTTTTTGAGTTTATAACAAATTAAAGAAAAATAATCAAGTTGAAAAAATAACAAAAGATACAAAAATATGGGTGTAAGTTAGATTTATAAGATAGATTTAATCATTATTGAACTTTGTACCTTAAAAATAAGAATATACCTTACTTTAAACTCCCAATAGAATAGTCACAAGAAGTAACTATATAATGTACTGCAAAGAAAGCCTCAACAACTATCACAAAATAAAATGACGTAGACAAAATCATGTGATGTAAATATAACATATTTCATATAAATACTACAGATTTAAATTTATTAAAGTCAGAACTATCAAGTCCTACAATATATATATTTAGAAATTTTTTCTTAAATTTGTAGATATTTAAGAACATTTTCTTAAATCACAAACATAAACTAGAGCATGTTGATAACAAAAATACTATGTTAATATTTAGGGTTTATAGCAAAAGCAAGGGTCAGAGGATATATCATAGCCTTATGTATTTACATTAATGAATAAAACGTGATCATAAATGTATTAAGCATGGAACTAAAGGAGATAGAAAAAGGAAAACAGATAAGGAATTAATAAAGATAAAAGTAGAAATCCATAAATTATAAAACTAAAAATTAAAGCTAGATGTATATCCAGAAAAATTGGTCTTAAAAAATAATACAAGAGATCAATACCATTTATCTAAGTGAGAAAAAAAGAAAACCCGAAGATACTAAATAAGAAGCAAGAGAAAAAAGTTATAGATTTTTGTAAATTTTATGCAAATACATATATATATATATCATTTGGGTGTGTATATATACACATAAATACATATATACACGTACATATATATACACACACACATATGTATACAGACACTATTTTTTCAGAGAGAGATTTTTGTTGTAGGGTGCATGCACTTACCAAAGAGACAGAGAGAAAGCAGGAAATTACCCCCCCCCCAGGGGATATGGACAAACTGCATCTCCTTCTCCTTCATTCTTCTATTGGGATTTTGGACATGTATGCACATGTGCCCAACATGAGTTTCAAGTATCCAGGTTCAGGATTTGAACCATGGTCGTCCATGTAGGAGTTCAGCACCTTAACCATCATGTCACCCACTGACCCATGTCTAACCTACTTTATTTAAGAGATATTTTTGCTATAAGATGCATACACTCACCAGAGAGAGAGACAAAGTGAGAAATCACCCCACATGGGATATGGCCTTGCTGCAATCCCTTCTCTTAGGGTATTTGGCATGTACTCACACGCACCTGGTGTGTGTTTTAAGCCACAAGGTCTGGGACTCAAACTGCAGTCAACTATGTGAGAGTCCAGTGATGGCCTTAAACTACCTGCTGGTCCCCTGTCTAAAGTATTTTTAAGGGAGTGATTTTCAAGGAGAATAAAAATATATACAAAATATCAGAAGAGATTCTAGAAATAGGAGAAAAATCTGAAAGACTAGTTAATGTGGAAGAAATAAAACTGTCATAGAGCTAATCCTCTGTAAAGACTATCTAGAAAGTTTTGTAGAGGATAAATCCAATGCTATTTAAATCTCTACAGAGCCTAAAGGAAGCAAGAAAACTTTCAAATCTATTCTGTGAAGTAGTATCCATAATATCGTTATCTAAATTCAACAAATCATAACAAAATAGACAATGTGAACACAATATTGGTATAAAAATCCAAAATTATTAGCAAATACAAACTAGTAGTCAATGAAAAAAGGCCATTTCAAGACTAGTACGATACTTTTTTCTTATGTATCATTAGTATACTGCATCTTTGTAATAGATCTAAGGGAAAACTTATGAAAATATGCAAACATTTTGGAAAAGCAATGAAAAAACTAAATGCAAGTCATTTACTAAAGACCACTTTTTGTTTAATTCTATTTATTGATATATGAAATATCCAGAATAGGCAAATCTGTAGAAACAGAAGTAGGTTGATTTCTAAGGGTGGGGGCAGTAGATGGGAAGGGGAATTGGTAAAATATTGGGTCTAGAGTTTCTTTTTGCAGTAATGAGAGCCTGCTAAAATTAGATTGTTGAGATAGTTGCACAGCTTGTGAATATACTAAAAGCCATTAAATTGTATACTTTAAATGATTTGTATAATGTGTCAATTATATTTCAAACTGTTTAATAAGTCAATGTAAACACTTGATTTAAAACTTTAAATCAAATATTGTTAGCCTGGTAAAAATAACACATCTGACTCTAAAATCTAGCACCAACCTTGATGAGGGAAGTGACACTAGTTTCCTATCAATGCTTCGGACAAAGCAAGGATTTCCATTATTATTTAACACTGTTCAGAGAGATCAGACAATGTAATTTGACAAAAGATAGAAGATATAAAAGATATAAAACTTGGAAAAATTAGGAAAAATTATTCTGTTTGTAGCTGTTTTTATTGTAGGCACAGAAAACATAAAATCAAGAAAAAATATTAAAAACAATAATCAAACCTGGTAAGATGGTTGGCTATGAAATGTATCTATAGATGAATGCTTGTACACTTTTTTCTTTTTGTTTTTTTTGAGAGAGATTTTTGCTGTAGGGCATGTGTGCTTGACAGAGAGTCAGAAAGTAAGAAATCACCTCCCCATCCAGGGATATGGCCACACCACAATTATTTTTCCTACATTCTCCTCTTGTGATTTTTGGGCATGCACACACATGCACCCAATGTGAGTTTTAAGCCACTGGGTCCGGGATTTGAACCGGGGTCACTACATGAGAGTCCAGCGACATAACCATTATGCCATCTGCTGGTCCCTGCTTGTATACTTTCTAATTAAAGTCACTTAGACTACTTAGTTGAGGAAAGGTCATGATGTAGGTTTATAGCTGTCATCAGCTATGTAATTTAAGATAAGTTACTGAACCTTTTTTTTTTTTTTTGGAGCGGTTTTTCGCTATAGGGCGTGTGCGCTCGCCAGACAGAGACAGAGAGACAGAAAGCGAGAAATCACCCCCCAGGGGGGATGGTCACGCTGTAATCCCTTCTCCTCCATTATCCTCTCAGGATCTTGGGCACACACGCACACACGCCCGGCGTGAGTTTTAAGCCACCGGGTACAGGGTGTGAACCACGGTCAACTACGTGGGAGTTCAGCGACATAGCCATTAGGCTAACTGTTGGTCCCCAGTTACTGAACCTTTTTGCATTTAATTTTCCTCTGCTCCAAAATGCAGAGAAATAATCTCTAACTGAATGAGTTTTTCTTAGTTTATTTTTACATTCAATCACTGTACATCTTTCCAGCATACAAAATAGATTTTCCCATCATGAATATATTATGTATTAATTTAATCAAATATATTACCATCACCAGATACTTTTTAATTTTTGTGCTCCTTAAATGATTTTGTGCTGCCTTTTTTCTCCCTTGATTGCCTCCATCCCACTCTCCCACATTGTTCATCCTTCTCCTATAGTACCGCTGCTATCTACGTGGTTCTCCATGCCTTTTACCTTCCAGTTCAGTTTCTGTCATAGACTGCAGACATTTGGTATATATGAAGTGGGACCATACAAGGTTTCTCTTTTATAGTCTGGTTTGCTTCACTCTGCATTAGCTCTTCCATATTCCTCCACTTTCATCAAATGCCAGGGTCTCATTTTTTAAATGACTGGGTAGTATACTCTAGTATATGTGCAACACTTTTTAAATCCATTTGTTTGTTCTGGGACTTTTGGGTTTATTCCATGTTTCAGGAATTGTGACTAATGTTAATGGAATAAACATGAATGTGCAAATACTTTTCTATCTGAGTGTATTCTTATCCTTTGGGTAAATACCCAGGAGTGGAATTACTGGGTTGTATGATAGTTCTATTTGTAGGTTTCTGAGGAATCTCCATATCATTTTCCAAAGTGGTTATGCTAATTTGCATTCTGCCAACAGCATAGAAGAGTTCCCTTTTCAGTGCATCCTTGCTACACTTACCATTCTTTATTTTTTTAACTTAGCTATTCTGACTAGGCTTAGATGGACTCTCATTGTGGTTTTGATTTGCATTTATCTTATAATAAGAGATATTGAGCATTTTCTTCATGTGCTTTTTGGCCATTCATATGTCTTCCTTGGAGAGTTGTCTGTTCAGCTAATTTTTCCATCTTTTAATAGGACTTTTTTTTTTTTTTCTGTGTAAACTGCTTGATTGAATTCCTTGTATATTCTGGTAATTACTTATCTGAGACATAATTTTCAATATGTTCTCCCATTCTGAGGATATCACTCTAATAATTTCTTTTGCTGTGCAGAGACTTTTTAACCTGATCTAATCATTCTTGTCTATTTTTGAGGTTATTGCCTGTACTTTGAAGGTCTAATTCAAAAAGTCTTTGCCAAATCCTATGTCTCCAAGAGTATCCCAAGTGCTTTTCACCTGTAGTTTATAGCTTGAGGTTTTATGTTTAGAACTTTGATCTACTTTTAATTTTTGTTAATGGTGAGAGATAGGGGTCCAGTTTCATCTTTCTGTAGGTGGATATTCAGTTTTCTCCTCTCCATTTGCTGAAGATTTTCTTTTTCCCATTTGATTAACTTGTGCCCTTGTCAAAAATTGGGTGGATGTACATTTTGGGGCCTATTTCTGGTTCTCTATTCTGTTCTATTGGTCTATATGCCAGTTTTTGTAGCATGTTGTTTTGTAATGTATTTTGGGGTCAGGGTGAGATGCCTCCTGTTTCCCTCTTTTTGTGCAATTTTGCTTTGACAATATGGAACTCTTTATGATTCCAGACAAATTTGATGATTGCTTTCCCTAATTCTGTGAAAAATGTTTCTGGTAATTCATTTGAAATTGCATTAAATTCATAAAATAATTTGGGTAGAAAGGATATTTTTAATATGTTAATTATTCAAATCCAGAAACATGGAATGTCCTTCCACTTTTTTGTATCACTTTAAATATCTTTTTAAAATTTTTCATAGTTTTCCTTGTAGTGGCATTTGACCACTTTGGTTAGGTTTATTCCTAAATATTGTATTTCTTTTGTGGCTATTGTAAATGGAATTCATTTCTTCAGTTATATTTCAGTCTTCTCTTTGTTTGTAGAAATGCTATAGATTTTTGTATGTTGATATTGTATTCTGCCACTTTACTGTATTCATTTATCACTTCCAGGAGTTTATTTTTATTTATTTATTTTTGAGGCTTATTGTGGGTTTACTATGTATATAATCATGTCATCTGCAAATAGAGATGATTTCACTTCTTTCTTTATTTGAATGCCTTTATTTTAGTCTCTTGCCTGATTGCATTGGCTAGAACTTCCAGTACTAATTGAAAAGTAATGGAGATAGTTTTATCAACTGTACTAGGGGAGAAATGTTGACATGTTGAAAGATCCACTCTGTAAGCTAAATAGTGTGAGTGAATGTATAAAACAAAGTGAAATAAAAAATGTAAATAAAAAAACCATTAAAAACAAAACAAAAAGGAATGGAATGGAGAAAGTAGGTAGGCAGCCTTCTCTTGTTCCAGATTTTAATGGAAAAGCTTTCAACTTTTTTGTATTCTGTATAATGTTAGCTATGGGTTTTTTTATATATGACTTTCATTGAGTTGAGAAAAGTCCCTTTCATGACAATTTCACTGACAGTCTTAATCATAAAGGGATGTTGTATTTTATCAAATGCTTTTTCTGCATCAATTGATATGATCATATCGTTTTTAGCTTTGCTTCTATTTATATATTACATTTATGGTTTTGTGTATGTTGAATCACCCTTGTATCCCTGGAGTAAAGCCAACTTGGTCATGGTGTATAATCTTTTTAATGTGTTGTCAGAAATGATTTGCTAGTATCTTGTTGAAGATTTTTTGCATCTGTATTCTTCAAAGATATTGGTCTGTAGTTACCTTTTTAAAATTTTTTAAAAAATTTTTTATTATCATCATAATCTTCTTTATATCTAGTTTTGGAATGAGGGTCATGGAAGTTTCGAATTTTGGGTGGGTTCCTTCCTTCTGGATCTTTAGAAATAGTTTGAGTAGAACAAGGATTAGCTCTTTTTAAAGGTTTTGTAGAATTCAGAAGTGAAGCCATCAACCTGGACTTTTATTGCTTAAAGACTATTACTGATTTAATCCCATTGCTTGTTATTGGTCTATTCAGGCTTTCTATGTCTTCCTGATTCAGTCTTGGTAGTTTATGTGTGTCCAGAAATTTGTCCATCTCATCCAGATTGTCTTATTTGTTGATATATAGTTGCTTTTAGTATTCTCTGATCTTTAGTATTTTTGTTATTTCTGTTGTAATTGTGCCTGCTTAATTGTTGATTAGATTAATCTGGTCCTTTCTCTGTTCCTAGTTAGTCTTGCTAATGGTGTGTCAATTTTTTCTTCTCAAAGAACCAGTTTTTCAGTTTCATTTATTTTCTATATAGTTCTTTTATTCTCAATTTCATTTATTTCTGTTCAAATCTCTATTATTTATTTTCTCCTGGTATTACTTTTTTTTTTTTTTTTTACTTTCCTTGTTTTTCCAGTTCCCAGAGATGTGCTGTTAAAATGTCTGCTTGCCACCTTTCCATTCTTTTTTTGTGAGCACTAATTGCTATGGATTTTCTTCCTATGAATGTTTTTGCTGTGTCCTTGTGGTTATGAAGAGTTGTGTGCTTATTACTATTGGTTTCAATGAATCTTCTGATTTCAGTCTTAATTTCTTCATTGGTTGTGAAGTCATTCAGAAATATGTTGTTTCATTTCCATGTTTTTTGTATATTTTTAAGTCTTTTTCCTGCAGTTAATTTCAAGTTTAATTCCATTGAGGTAAGAGAAGATGCTAGATATAGTTTCTATTCATTTAAATTTGTAAAAGCTTGTTTTGTGCCTTATCATGTGGCCAGTGTTCAAAAATGTCCCATAAAGGGGTGAGGAAAATTTATATTTTGTGGTTGTTGTGTGGAAGATTCTATAAATGTCTGTCAAGTCCATTTGATTTATGGCATGTTTTAGATCCTGTATCTCTTTGCTTATTTTTTGGTCTAGGTGATCTCTCTAGAGGTGACTGTGGAGTGTTGAGATCTCCAATGATTTTTGTGTTCCAGTCTCTCTCTTCTTTTATAGTAAGCAGTCTATCTTTCACATATTTGGGTGCTCCAGTGTTGGATGCATAGATATTTCTACATGCTATATCTTCTTGATGAATTATCCCTTTAGTACTATATGGTGTCTTTCCTTGACTTTTCTTATTGTTTGCTTCTTAAAATCTTTTTTGCCTGTTATCAGTATTGTGACTCCAGTCTTACTTGTTTCCATTCACTCAGAAATTCTTTTCCCAGCCCTTTACTTTTAGTCTCTGTCTTTATCTGTGAGGTGCTTTTCTTGTAGGCAGAGAATAGAGAGCAGAGAGCTCTTGATTTTTTTTTTTTCTTTCCAATTCATTCAGCTAGTCTGTGTCTTTTCATTGGAGAATTTACTCCATCAACATTCAGGGTTATTTTCAACATTTGCAGACTTGTCTTTGCCTTTTCGTTAACCATTTTCTTGGTTGTTTTTTGTTCTCTTGTTTCTGTTTATCTTTCTTTAGTTTTCCTGATATAGTACTTCTTTCAGTATTTCTTGAAAAGCTGATCTAGTTTTGGAGAATTCTTTCATTTTTTTGTTTATCTGAGAATGATTTTATTTGTTCTTTCCATATGAAGGAAATTCTTGCCAGGTATAGTATTCTTAGATGAAATTCCTTTTCTTTTAGCCTTTTGAATGTATCTTCCCATTCTTTCCTTGCTTGCATTCCTTTACTTGAGGGGTTTGATATTAACCTAATTCGATAACCTCTGTAAGTAATGTGATGTTTCTTTCTTCATATTTTTAGAATCTTGTCTGTGATTTTGACTGATCTAGTTATGATGTGCCATGGAGGGAATCTTCTTAGGCTGATTCTATTTGGGGTTCTTTGTATTTCTTGAGTCTGGATGTTTGAATGGTTTTCTAAGTTTGGAAACTTTTCTGCAAGAATGTTTTTAATGCCCTTATTAGATTCTTCCTCTTCTGGTATTCCAGTTATTAAGATGCTTGTGCATTATTGGTATCTAGTATTTCTAGAATGTTATTCTCATTTTTTCGTTTGTTATTTTTTTTGTTCTCTTGGTGATTTTATCTAGGTCAGAGGTTTTTTCTTTGAGATCAGGGATTCAATCTTCTACGTGGTCTAATATGCCATTAATACTTTCAAGGGATGTCTTGGTTTCCTGTATCAATTATTTTCTCACACATGTAATAACCTATAAATACTGTGACCTTCTAAGAATATACAATGTCTCTCTGAATTCTTTTTTTTGAGAATAGGATGCAATGTCTCTCTGAATTGGTTCTCATACAGTGTTGGTAGAGGGCATGTCAACTGATTAACAGCATTACCTTGGGATGTCCCTCTTATCTCTATGATAAATGAGGACATTGTACCACCTCTTGGAATAGAAAAGGAGCTTCGTCTTCAATGCAAAACTTATTAACAATGCAAGCAGAGATTGTTATTTATGAATAATTAAGAGGCTACCTGTGGAGTAGTTGTGGGAAAATCTATAATCATTTATGAGTTGCTTTCTTAGGACTGAAAAAAGGGTGTGTATTTATGCAACCAGACTGCACCAGAATATGTTTCTTAGGTTTCCCCTTTTCTCCATTGTTAGCACCACAATTTCAGTTAAAAGTCTTAGGATCAACAATTGCAAATGTTATGGCATAAATGCATATTTACTTATTTATGGTCTATGAGTAGCAGATATTTGTTTTTATTAGAATGACAGTCAAGATTTATTAGTCATAGAAGCAAATATTTCAAAGACAAAATCCAGGATAATGTTTATAATACTAAGTGATAAATCTCCCCCACTTCTCTCTTTCTCTTTCATTACAGTCAACTTTATAATTGTAATATTATTCCATCAGACTTTAGAGATAGTATTTTGTTTCTTATTTGAAATTAAATTTGTTTTAAAGTCTTGAAGTTAATAGGATAATATTGTTATTAAATATAGTATAATGTTTTCTAACAAAACAAAACACGCCAGAATCTTTATCTTCAAATAAGTATCATCCTTCCAATTAGTCTTATTAGAATGCTAATTACTTATTCCACTGATACCATTATGTTCGAATAATTTCTGAGCTCTTCTGCAATTATGATCAGTGCCTGGGGTACTTACTTTTGAATATAAGGAAATAGCAAGAAGAAATTCACAAACAACTCTTAAGGGGAAAGATGTATGTTCATGTTGAATTATATTACTTGGCATTAAAATGAGGAAAATATGTTTTACTGTAAAGCAGTAAGACTGGCTTTTAAGTTTGTGTTTTTTTTTTTAATTGTCTCTGAAAGCATTTATACACTAAAGGAAATAAAATCCAAATGCTTTGAATGATTGTACTTTTCAGAATAGGTTCATGTCCAGTCATTTAGATCCCTTATCTTAAGTTTCTAAATCAGCTTAATACTAGCAGAATTAAATTATCCAAGTTTCTCACGTAGAGTTTCCTGATAAACTGAATGCATTGTGGGGTGATTAACTGGAGTCTAGCAAACACAGCTTTCAGTCCTGATGTTGCTACTATCTAGTAGTCAAGGGAATCTCAGGCAGTCTTGATGCTATTGTTATAATAAAACGGAAGAAGTTGTTACGATTATTAAAATAGTATGTGTGAAGCCCAAGAGCTTATCAAGTGTCAGTTCTGGCTCATATTGAAGGCAGATTTGAAATAAGATGGTACATAGTGAAATAATAATTATATCCTGGTTCTTTTTAAATTCTATTTCAGAATCACATAATTTCTCTATAAACTAGTTTTTTTATAAATAGACAACTATGGGTTTGACATCTTTTAATGATATAAGCAATTTAATTTCTGGACACTTGTTTTACGTATAGTCTTAGACATGAGTTAATCTGTGATCCTGGGCCAATCAGCCTGAGGAAGGGGAATCGAGGAGGGCTGTTCACACCTCAGGCTCTACTCAGGAATGAAGACATCTTCAGAAGTCCCAGGGATAAATAGCTTGCAGGGGCAACATTAGAACATGAACTCTTAATCTTATAATTAAATTTGTAACAATAGTGCTGACCAAAGACTTTAACACTGAATACTGATAATCTAATTAAAGTCAATCATTCTCAGGAGAATAGTTCCTAAAGTGGCTTAAGATAAGTATTAGTAAAAGCAGAATTAAAGAGTGTTTATTAGACTTGACTCTTACAGAGATAGAAGGGACTTCACATTATTAAGGTTTATTTCATCTGAGAGGAGAGAGAGAACGGGAACATACCTCAACAGGGTCTTGATTTTGTGACCCAACCCACCTTCAACCAGCCTGAGGTCATGGGCATGTGCATGCCAGGCATACTAAGGGAAGTGTCCAGACATGAACGAGGAACATTCTCATGTTGGTCAGCTAAAGAGTGCTGTGCCCTACGGGTTTTATTGCTGTGCCACGGGCTAGCCAGAACTTTTTGACTTGGGGTCTTGTCCTGTTCTAGATATGATACTGTGAATAGGAGGCAAGTAATGCCTTTTGGGGGCTTTATTTTTAATTTTTTTCTTGGAACCAGTGAAAACTTCAAGTTTGAAATTTGAAAAGCATCTATGTCATACTTTAGGTATATATTTCAGACATCTTATTACTTAAAATTTTTTTCTCTTAAAGGAAAATGTAACCTATACTATTTTTATGAAGAATACTTGTTGCTAAATCCATTGACAATAATATTTTTCTTTATTTAGGTATAATTCACAAATATCCATAAATGTATAAAGCATATTTTTGTGGGTAAAAATAAAATTGTATGTGTGTATATATACACACACACACATACATATACCATGTTTAATGTATGTAAACATCATGAAATGACGAAGTCAGACTACTTAACAGATTTGTTATTTCTTTTTTTTTTGAAGAGGTTTTAATTATAGGGCGCGTGTGCTCGCCAGACAGATAGAGACAGAAAGTGAGAAATCACCCCCCAGGGGGGATGGCCATGCTGCAATCCCTTCTCCTCCATTCTCCTCTCGGGATCTTGGGCACGTGCACACATGCACCTGGCGTGAGTTTTAAGCCACTGGGTCCGGGACACAAACCGCGGTCGACTATGTGGGAGTCCAGCGACATAGCCATTATGCTAACTGCTGGTCCCAACAGATTTATTTCAAAGTTATTTTATTTTACTTTTTTTGGGAGAGAGGTTTTTGCTATAGGGTGCATGCGCTCACCAGAAAGATAGAGAGTGACAGACAGCGAGAAATCACTTCCCGGGGGGATGGCTACACTGCAATTCCTTCTCCTCTTGGGATCTTGGGCATGCACACATATGCACCCGGTGTGAGCTTAAGCCACCAGGTCCAGGACTCGAACTGCAGTTGACTACATGGGAGTCCAGTGATGTAGCCATTATGACATCTGCTGGTCCCTTTATTTACATTTTTTTAGAGAGAGAATTTTTTTCTATAGGGCATGTGAGCTTGATAGAGAGACAGAAAGAGAGATCGAGAGATAGAAAGCAAGGTATCACTCGCTAGGGATGATGGCCATGCTGAAATCCCTTCTCCTTCAGCCTCTTCTTAGGATTTTGGGCACGCATGCACACACTCCTTGTATGATTTTTAAGCCACCGGGATTGGTACACAAACTGCAGTCGACTACGTCAGAGTCCAGTGATGTAAGCATTACGCTATCTACCAGTCCCCAAGAAGTGAAGATTTACTACTCTCTTAGCAAGTTTCAGGTATTCAGTACATATTAATTGTAGGCGTCATTGATGTGATTGATTTTTGTGAACTGGTCTGTTAGGTTAAGATAGAAAGACACTGACTCCTTTTGGAAAATCCAAGTCTCTGCTGGTGGGTTCATTGGCAGCTTCATGAAACTCGGTTGTCCCGAGCATTGCATGGATTTCTGAAACTCTTAACTTCCAGGGTCAGAATTTATTCTTCCTGGGATTGCTGTAAAGAGTTGATTGTGGTACAAATATATATATCTTCATATGATCATATATATCTTCATAAGATAATATTTACTATATATCATACATAATACATGAAATTTATGATATATAATACATATTATAATACATGATATATATCCTCATAAGATTCTATACGTAAGATTATCTTCATAAATTATATATGATTAATCTTAAGAAATATATAATATATAATCTTACAGTATATGTGATGTGTATTTTCTAAGATTATATATATTATATATATCTTCATAAGATTATATACATAATGATAATCTTATATATATATAAAAGATTATAGGGACCAGCAGTTAGTGTAATGGCTATGTCACTGGACTCCCATGTAGTTGACCGTGATTTGAGTCCCGGACCCGGTGGCTTAAACTCATGCTGGGTACATGTGCATGCGTGCCCAAGATCCCAAGAGGAGAATGGAGGAAAAGGGATTGCGGCGTGGTCATCCCCCCTTGGAGGGTGATTTCTCACTTTCTGTCTTCTGTCTCTGTTTCTCTGGCAAGTGCATGCGCCCTATAGCAAAAACCTCTCCAAAAAAAAAAAAAAAAGATTATCAATTACAATGTCTAGAGTAGCACTTGGTATATAAGAGGCCTCAGTATCTGGATAGTGACTGATGAATGCTTTGCAGTGAGGTAAAGTTGATGCTATCTTCTAGAGGCTGCAGCAGAGCCTGATCTAGAGTCAGAAATTTATTTATTCTCATGTAAATTAGTGTGTGTAAAGGTTCATAATTTCACAAACAGACTCATTTTACTTAAAAAAAAAAAACTCCAGGGAACCTCAAACAATCTCCTACTAATAAAATGACTGGGGACCAGCAGTTAGCGTAATGGCTGTGTCGCTGGACTCCCATGTAATCAACTGTGGTTCAAGTCCCGGACCCGGTGGTAAATTCACGCCGGGCGCGTGTGCGTGCATGCCTAAGATCCTGAGAGGAGAATGGAGGAGAAGGGATTGCAGCGTGGCCATCCTCCCCCCTTGGGGGTGATTTCTTACTTTCTGTCTCTCTGTCTCTGTCTTTCTGGAGAGTACACACACCCTATAGCAAAATCCTCTCCAAAAAAATGTGATTGTCTTAGATAATTTGTAATAATTTTTAATATTCTATTTTATAAGGCACCCTTTATCTCCTTAGCTCTAGATTCTATTCTGATGCTTGGGGTATGTGAGTAGCCATTTTTAGACATGTCAATTTCTAGCTATAACATTAACCTAGGGTTGAAAGTAGAGTTACATAACTTGTGAACAGTCACCTCAATTATGACTAACTTTATCGGTCTCTTTGTTTGTATATGCATAAAATTTGTATGCTGGAAATTCTTATGAAACCTAAACTACTTCCTTTTTAATCAGTAAATTTATAATCTTTCCAAGTAACTCTCCCCAGGAAAGAAAGCTCAGTTACATTTGCTGCTTTAATTTTCAGATAAATTCCATCTACTGTGACATACTGTTCTCATTAGTTAAGCAAATGAGGTTACAGTATCTAGGTGGGCATCTCTTAGTGCGAAAGAAACAGCTAGTTGACACCAATTAAAGAGATATGGCCTGGCAAATCTCTAGTGCTTTTATAAATTTGACGAAGTAGCTTTGAATATCATCAAAGGTATTAATATGGTTGAATGGTTGTATTATAGCACAGAATTAACAAAGGAAAAAGTGTAAGCTAGCTAAATTAGTATCACCTGTTCAAGGTAGTGGGCAAGGAGTGCAGGTTATAGAGAATGTTTATTAGAGAATTTGAAATTTGTCAATGTTCAGCATGCCTCATTCTGGACATAGTATTTGTTTATGTAGTGTTCTTGACTTATGAGACATTTGGGACTCGGTGCACTTAAATACATTACCAGAGTCAGTCTTTAATTAATATGATGTTGGAGTACTATTTAGTAAATTACTCCTGCAGTGAATTAAATTACTTCCTCTCTGGGGAAAAAATAAAAAATTACCTCCTTCTGAACTTAATTTACACCTAAGGTATGCTCAGAGTTTGTTTGGAAGTAGAAAACTATAGCACATTCTTTAATTTAAAGCTGAAATTGAGAATTGGTCATCTCTGACCGACCTACAATGCTGTCTACATAGTTTGCTGTTTCCATATCTGCTACTATCAATTGGTGACACTATTATTAGCTCGAAGTTCACTTGCGTTAGATTATTTAGTGTCAACTGGACTTCTTTTTTTTTTAAAACACCTTTTAGTGTGTAAGATCTCTATTATGAACAGAATTGTGTTCCAGCCAAATTTGTATGTTGAAGATCAACCTCTAATGTGAGTATTTGAAGATGGATACTCTAGTGAGATAATTAGTGTTAACTGAGATCATAAAGGTGGGGCCCTAATTTGACAGGATTGGTGTCCTTTTAAGAAAAAGAGACACCAGTGATCTCTCTCCCTTTCTCCATGTATACACATAGTTAAAGAAGCAAAAAGAGAAGGTGGCTACTAGTCAAGAAGAGAGACCTCTCCAGATATCAGCCCTGCTGGCACTTTGATCTCGGACTTCTAGCTTCCAGAACTGTGGGGGGAATAGTTTCTGTTGTTTACCTAGTCTATGGTATTTTGTTATAACAGACCTAGAAGAGCAATGCATTTTCTAAGAAGTATATTTTTCAATCAGTAGAGCAAAAGACAACTCACAACTATTTTTGAGTTGCAAAATATTTGCAAACTATATATCTAATGAGGGATTAATAACACGAATGTATGAGAAACTCAAAACAGCTCAGCAGAAAAGATCATTTAAAAGTGGACAAATGACCTGAATAAACAATTCTCAGAATACATACAAATATCCAACAAGTATATGAAAAAAGGATCAATATCACTAGTTATCACAGAAATGCAAATCAAAACCATGGTGAGTTATTATCTGACTCTGGTAAGAATGGCTGGTAACCAAAAAAGACAAAAAAAAAATGCTGGTGAGCACACAGAAAAAGAGAACTCTTTCACAGTGTTGCTGGAAATATAAATTAATACAGACATAGGGAACAGTATGAAAGTTCCTCAAAAAGTTAAAAATAGTACTGTTGTATGATATAGCAATGCCACTAATAGGCACATATTGAAATGAATGGAAACCAATGCACTGGAAAGATGTCTGCTCCTATTTGCAATAGCCAAGACAGGGAATCAACCTAAGTGTTCATCAATAAGCAAATGGACATGAAGTGGAATACCATTTGGACGTTACAAGTATGAAATCTTGTCATCTGCGGTAACATGGGTAAACCTGGGAGAAATTTTTTTTTAATAAAAAAATTGTATTTACTTAGAAGCATTTAGAATGTCAACAAAAGAGCCGCAACTTTAAAAAAATTTTTTTTGCAATTAGAGTGGTATTCAATGAACAGAACAACAATTATTTATTTATTTTTTTGGAGAGGTTTTTGCTACAGGGTGCGTGCGCTCGCCCAACAGAGAGACAGAGAGATAGAAAGCGAGAAATCACCCCCCAGGGGGGATGGCCACGCCGAATCCCTTCTCCTCCATTCTCCTCTCAGGATCTTGGGCACGCACACACACAGGCGTGTTTTAAGCTAAGCCACCGGGTCTGGGACACGAACCGCGGTCGACCACATGGGAATCCAGCAACATAGCCATTATGCCAACTGCTGGTCCCAGAACAACAATTATTTCATTTAAGCTGCATCAGAGACAACTGAAGATGAAAAAACTACCATACCCTATATAGCTAATTTGTGCTGTGTACCAACAAGAACCTGCTTTAAATTTCCATGCTAATTTACAACCCCCATAGTGTTCCAGGCAAGGTTAGTGGCTATTGAAAATACCACCAGGACAGGGC
>NW_006159814.1:3497680-3500777 GCF_000334495.1 Tupaia belangeri chinensis
TAAAAAAAAAAAAAAAAAGACACTGTAGAGTTTAAAAACAAATCTTACTCAGCCTTATATTTCAGTTTTATTCTTTAAAAGGAGTGAATTGTGTACAGTGAGTTGCTTTATAGACAAAGGAAAAAAAAGCTGCGCCAGAAACAATTTATTCTTTTTTTTTTTTTTTTTTTTTAATTTGCCAGAAGACACATGCACTCACAGGAGAGACAGAGAGAAAGAGGAGGAGCGTGAGCAAGCACTTCCCGTGGAGGTCAGCCATGCCACAGCCCCCTCCATTCTCCTCTTGGGATCTTGGGCACGCATGCATAGGCGTCCGGCATGAGTTTTAAGCCATGGGAGTCCAGTGACATAGCCGTTACGCTAACTGCTGGTCCCGTGAACCAATTTATTCTTCACATCATCATCATCATCGTCGTCAGCGTCCTCTTCATCTTCTTCTTCCTCTTCTTTATCTTCATCCTCCTCCTCTTCCTTGTTTTTCTTGCTCTTTTCAGCCTTGACAACTCCCTTTTTTTCCTTCATCAGGCTTTCCTTTAGCTTGGAATGCAGCAACATGCTTTTTGTATTTTTCCTTCAGCTTAGCAGCGTTTTTTTCATAAGGCTGTTTATCATCTGCAGCAGTGTTATTCCACACCTCTCCCAGTTTCTCTGCAATATCACCAATGGATGGGCCAGGATATTCTCCTTTGATTTTTGGGCGATATTTAGAACAGAACAAGAAAAGGCCGAAGAGGCCTCTTGGGTGCATTGGGATCCTTGAACTTCTTTTTTGTTTCCTCTTTAGGAGGGGTATAGGTTTTCATTTCTCTTTCATAATGCGTCTTGTCCGCCTTTGCCATATCTTTAAACTTTCCTTTCTCTTTAGCAGACATGGTCTTCCACCTCTCTGAGCACTTAGAAAACTCTGAGAAGCTGACTGAAGCATCTGGGTGTTTCTTGTACTCCTCCTGGAAAGTTTGCACAAAGAATGTATTTGATGACATTTGTCTCTTGGCTTCTTAGGCTCTCCTTTGCCTATGTTAATTATCTTTCCTCCACAAGGCACAGAGTCACTCAGTGCCCGTCAGGCTCTCACTTGCCCCAGCACTGTCTCTGTGGAGCTCAATGTACTGCAGTGGCTGTGAGAGTGGGAGCCAGATACAGTCTCTGGAGGAAATTATTTTCAGTGAAATAAACAAGCATAGAAAGAGAAATATGGAACTATGGCATGTTCTCATATGTAGAAACTGGAAATACCTCATAGAAGTGCAGAGTTGAAGCATGAATTCAAGAGGCTTAGAAGGATGGGAAGAGTGTGATAGAGTGATCTTGGTTAACATAAATTATAGATAAAAGAAACAATTTCTAGTGTTACAAAGTACAGTAGGGTGAATATACTTAGCCATAATTCAATTTACTGTATATCTCAGAGTTTGTATAAAAGGATTTTTTTATTTTATTTTTTTTACATTCAATCACTATATATATTTACAGATGTCAAAATGAATTTTGATTTTTCCAATGCAAAGTAGTGACAAATAGTTGTAATGATGTATATACTAAGTACACTGATTTGACCATTACATATAGTACTCTTACATTGAAAAGTCACACTGTATCTGATGAATATTATGTACAATGATCATACAAGGGATTTCAAAAAGTTTGTGGAAAAATAGAATTAAAGTACAAGTTTATTTTGGTGCAAGAATTTTTGATAGGCAAGTTTTTTCATAATATGCATTTTCATGAAATTCTTAAAAAAACCCCTTCTATGTCAAAATTTTTTGATTTATACTTTTAAAGGCACCTAATGAGAGGATATCAGAGAAATCAACATACCAATGCTAAGCCCTGCTCAAGAGATACAATCTTCATTCTGGAAGGATCACTGAAGCAAGTTCCCATGTAAATCAACTAGACTTGGAAGCCATATTTATAGAAAGGGAATGCTCCTGTTTTGAATTTGCTCTATATTGACCTTATATTGCCAATTTTTTTTCTCATTAGTTTTATTTTTAAAAATATCACTCACTATATTTTTATTTAAGTGTATTAAATTTTACTTAAATTAAAGCTGTATTAAACTAATGTAACAGTTTTTATATTCCAAGTACTGTTCTAAGTTCCTGACAAATATTGACATAAAAGTTAATATTATAATAATTAATAATCATAACAAAAAAGAAAAGTAACATATCAAAAGTTATAAATAAATGTACATTGGAGCCACATCCAAAAACTTTTTACTATTTGTCTGTATTTAGTTAAAAAATTATGTTTTAGGACACATTCAATATGGTTCAGGTAATAAAGTACCCGAAGAACTTGATTAAAAGCCATAAGATTTATACTCATATTAGCAAGAACTCCCAAGATAATACTACAGTGAATTTTCTTTTTTAATCTATTTTAAAAATTATTTTAATTGACAAATAAAAATTATATACATTTGTTGCATATACATGATAATTTGAAATATGAATATATTTTGGAAGGGCTAAATAAAAACTTCTCTTTCTATCCAATGGCCAATAGCATTCTTTTTTTAATTTTAATTTTTTTCTTTTCTTTTTTTCTTTCATTTCATTTTCTTCCATACATTCAGTCACATTATTATTTGTCTTACAAAAATAGATATTTAAACAGGAGAACATTTCTCCCTAGTACTGTTTAAAAAAAAAACTATGAAATATCTTCAACAGATAATACCACACCTCTTTGTGCCATTAATGTTTTGCCTCCCTGTCCCTCTCCTAAATAACCTTCCTCAGACCCTCCTCTTTCACACACACTGTATTTGATATTTACATCTATATACTGCGTTTCTATATCCTTTAGACAATTAGTTTTAGTCATAGAGTGCAGATACTCGGTATATATTAAGTGGGGACATACAATGCCTCTCCTTCATAGCATGGCTTGCTTCACTCAACAGTAAGTCTTCCATATTCATCCACTTCCTTTCAAAAGCCAGAGTTTTGTTGTTTTATTTTTATGGATGAATAGTATTCCATTGAGTATATGTGCCACAGTTTTTCTAACCATTCATCAGTTCGTGGGCATTTGGGTTGTTTCCATGACTTAGCAATTGTGAAAAGTGCCACAATAAACATTG
>NW_006159814.1:3505888-3506256 GCF_000334495.1 Tupaia belangeri chinensis
CTGCGTGGCGCGCCCCCCCGGAGTGGAGGGGCGCCGGCCAGGCCGTTCCCGGCCGAGTTTTTGATTTTTAATCCATTCAGTCAGTCTGTGTCTCTTGATTGGAGAATTTAATCCATTAACATTCAATGTTATTATCGATGTTAATGGATCTGTCCCGATGTTTAATTTGGCCTTTGTCTTAGTTGTCTTTTACTCCTTTGTTTCTGGCTGTTACTTCTTTAGTTTTCCTGGAGCAGTACTTTCTTCAGGGTTTCTTGGAGAGCTGGCCTGTTGCTAGCAAATTCTTTCAGGTTTTGTTTGAGAAGATTTTAATCTTTTTTTTTCTCATATGAAGGATAATCTTGCAGGATACAATAATCTTGGTTGAA
>NW_006159814.1:3506939-3524363 GCF_000334495.1 Tupaia belangeri chinensis
ATGGAGACATATTTCCTGCTTTATTCAGACCTGAGGTTCTTCTTCTATTTCTAACCACTGGGAGATGTGTTCCCTTTGAAAAACCTTTTAAGAGAACGTTTCCTCAAATAGGAGCAAGTGTGTTTCCTTTTTGCTGTTGAATGAAGACAGCCAAAGTCTCTCTTCTATTGTGTTTAGCAATGTGATCCAAGGAAAAGTATTCTCTTTAGGTGTACAAAAAAAAGTATCTCATTCTTCGCAGGTGGTTCAGTGAAAGGGAGGATCCCAGAGAGTCTTAAAATACTAGAATATTTCAGAACTGTAATTCTAGACCTGGCTGACAGAGGGGTCTCTGGCTTGGGGGTCCCAGGGCTGAAGCTACAGGGGAGGGGGAGTGTCCTCCCTCAGAGTTCCTGGCCCAGGGGTCAAAAGATGGAAGTGGGCTACAGTGAATTTTCAATGCAGTACGAATGGCTTTATAGAGAAAGACAAGGAGTCTACTGCAGAGAAATGAGATATGGAATCAGGTCAGTTTTACAAGTTCCTAGCGTAAGGTGAGTCTTAGTATAGAGGTCAGGGTTGGGAATAACACCTGGTAAGAATTGTTAGCCTAGGATAGGGACCAGCAGTTAGCGTAATGGCTATGTCACTGGACTCCCACATAGTTGACTGCGGTTCAAGTCCCGGACCTGGTGGCTTAAACTCACACCAGGTGCATGTGCGTGCATGCCCAAGATCCTGAGAGAACAGAGGAGAATGGATTGTGGCATGGCCATCCCCCCTGGGGGGTGATTTCTCGCTTTCTGTTTCTCTGTCACTGTCTGGTGAGCGCACGCCTAAAGCAAAAACCCCCCCAAAAAAAAAAAAAAAAAGAAAAAAAAAAAAAAAAGAATTGTTAGTCTAGGATAATTGCTCATTTCCAGGTTAGTTATCTTCATGATCCTGTGGTCTCTGCTTGAGAATTGCAGTTTAGGATGCTTGACTTTCTTCACCCACTCTGTTAGAATTTTTTCCTCTCAAAGTTGATTGTGTTACAGGTAAAAGTTACTCAGTCTTGGGAATGTAGATGACAATGAGCTTTCCTTAAGTACATTACCCCCCTTCCTGAAGACCTTTAAACTTTTTTTATTTTAAGAGTTGAAAATATATTCACTTGGAGATGACATGATGACATACCAGAAGACCCAAAGGTTTCTATGGAAAAACTTCCCGAAGTAAGAAATGAATACAGTGAAGTGGCAGGACACCAAACCAACCTCCAAAAACTACAGCATTTCTATATATGAACAAGTTGAACAAAGCAGAGCTGAAGAAAGGGATCCCTTAAATATTTTATTTTATTTTAATTTATTTTATACTTTCAATCACATACATCACTTAGCTTATAAAGTGAATGTTCTAACATGAATACATTTCTCACCATTCCAGTTGAGAATACTATACACATTATCATCCACAGAGAATAACCAATTTCTTTGTCCCATAAATGTCTTGCCTCTCTATTTTTCTCCTTAATGTCTTTCCTTAGACTTTCCTCCTCCTCCTACCCTATTCCCACACTGTATCTAGTATCTATAACCATTTTCTTTTTCTTAAATGTTTTAATTTCTTTTGTACATTTAATCACATACATTACTTAGCTTGCGAAGTGAATATTCCAACATGTATACATTTCTCACCAGTCCAGTTGAGAATACTATATACATTATCTTAAACAAATAATAACCCATTCCTTTGTCCCATAAATCCCTTGCCTCTCTATTTGTCTCCTTAACGTCCTTCCTCAAACTCTACTCCTTCACCCACCCTCTTCCCATGCTATATCTGCTATTACAACCATTTACTGTGTTTCTATATCCTTTAGTCATTCAATTTCAGTCATAGAGTACAGACACTTGGTATATATTAAGTGGAGACATACAATGTCTTTCTTTCATAGCCTGGCTTGCTTCACTCAGCAGTAAATCTTCCATATTCATCCTTTTTCTGTCAACAGTCAGTGTTTTGTTGGTTTTTATGGCTGAATAGTATTCCATAAAGTATATGTGCCACAGTTTTTCAATCCATTCATCTGTTTATCTATTCATGGGCATTTGGCTTTGTTCCATGTCTTAGTGACCATGAATAATGCCACAATAAACATTAAATGTACAAGCACTTTTTAGGCTAATGATTCTTCTGCCTTTGGGTAGATACCAAGGAGTGGGATTGCTGGATCATATGGTATTTCTATTTGTAGATCTTTGAGGGATCTTCATATTGTTTTCCATAGTGGCTAGACCAATTTACATTCCTACCAACAGTGTAGGAGAGTTCCTCTTTCACCATAACCCGAGAGCACTTACCATTTTTTTTTTTTTAATCTTAGTCATTTTGACTGAGGTTAGGTGGTATCTCATTGTGGTTTTGATCTGCATCTCCCTTATAATGAGAGATGTTGAGCATTTTTTCATATGCCTTTTAGCTATTCATATGTCTTACTTAGAGGGTGGTTTTTCAAACTCATTTTCCCATCTTCTAATAGGGTTGATCATCTTTTTTTTGGGAAAGCTGCTTGAGTTCCTTGTTTATTCTGGTTATCATCCCTTATCTGATGCATAGTTTACAAAAATATTTTCCCATTCTGAGGGCTGTTAATTCACACTAATTACTGTGTCTTTTGCCATGTAGAAATTCTTAATCTGATGTTATCCCATTTTTCTGTTTTTGGAATTATTGACTGTGCTTTGGTGGTCTTATTTAAGAAGTCTTTGCCTACTCCATTGTCTCCCAGAGTTTCCCCAGTGTTTTCCAGCAGCAGTTTCATAGTTTGAGGTCTTAGGTTTAGATCTTTCATCCACTTTGAGTTGATTTCTGTCAATGGTGAGAGGTAGGGGTTCAGAGTCATCCTTCTGCAGGTGGATATCCAGTTTTTCAAGCACTATTTGCTAAAGAGGTTTTCCTTTTAAATTCAAATTTAAAAGAGACTAGACATATCTATCAGTCAAAACAGTTGATGACTCTTGACTGAGACCTGGATTAGAAAAAATGTATATAAAACACATTAAAGGGCCAGCAGGTGCATAGAGATTAAGGCTCTAAACTCCCACATTGCTGACCATGATTTGAGTGGTCAGACTTGGTGGCTTGAATCTCATGCTTGGTGTATGTGCATGTGAACCCCAAATCCCAGGAGAATGGAGGAGAGGGGATTGTGCCATGTATATCCTCCCAAGGATGATTTCTCACTTTCCATAGCTCTCTCTGTCTCTCTGGCAATCATACATACCTTATAGCAAAAATCTCTTTAAAAAAAGAAATTTAGACAATTGGAGAAATTTGATGATGGGCTACTTACTGGATAATATTCATGAAAACAAAATGAATAGTTGCATAGTGAGAGAGAAAAATATGGCCAATATTTTCACAAATTTTAAACTTAGATGGGCAGTATACAATTGCAATATTTTTTCAATTTTCTCAATATTTGAAAAATTCTCCAAAGACAAAGATTGGAACAATTAGAAAAATAAAGGATAAGTAAAACTAGCAATCACACTTTGAGTATCTTTGAACTAAAGAGGAAACACAGTGGAAAATGTAAAACTTTTAGTATGACAATGGAAGCACTGTCTATTAAAATCTTCCCTTTGTGACTAATGTATTATCACGAAGAACATTTACATCCTTTAATATATTTATTGAAAAGCTACATGGAATGAAAATTCATGATATAAACATTCAGGAAAATAATTTAGATAATTAACAATATAAAACACACATGCTAAAGATAAAGACATAGAACAGAAATTAGTAAAACTGAAAATATGGATGTTTACTAAAGAATAAAATAAATATGTCTGATTAAAATATAAGAAGGAAAGCACAAATAACTTAGAGAATAACAAAAAGAAAATGTCAGGATTTGAAAGAAAGTGACAAAATTATCATCCCTATTTGTAGAAGATAAGCTAATCCAATTTTTTTTTAAGTTAAAGTTGATTCCAAAACAACCCAGTTCTTTTCCCTGTAGCCTTCCTAATATTGAGCTCTATATAGAGAAGAAGGTGGAACTGATTTTTAGGTAGTCACATGTCCAGGTAGCAAAGGGAAAAGAAGCACACCCAGTGTTGCCTTGGAAGTGTGAAGTATTCAAGGAGAGAGAGAGAGGAAGAGAGCTTTCCTACTTCTAACCTATCCTCAATGAAATTCTTAGAAGGTGGATTGGAAGATTACAGTATCCTCATGGTTTTGGGGACTCTTCCTGGGTGACTACTAAAGCACTTTTTCCTTATGAGCATGCCATTGTGTGAGGTGCCATGTATAGTTTGAGATGTTACTGCAGAGCTTCTGCTCTACCTTTTCCACATGGGCGTGGTTTATAGAGTATCCTAGGAGTCCACTTTTTCCTCATGGGGAAATGAGGATGTGGTAAGAACTTGAGACCCCTGGGATCCAGATAGGTGGCAGAATGAAGGCACATTACTGTGGCGAGCAATGGGAAAGGGCAGGGATCTCAACCTTGTGTGCTACCTTGGAACAGGGTGAGCATATTTCAGTGTCCACCACACAGTGACCAGAGCCTTAGAAGGGCAAGAGACATATTTCTGGACACAGTAATGTCCCAAAGGGTGGAACAAAACCACCAGATCTTCTTTTGGCTTTTAAAATTCCACTTGCACCCAGATCCCAATATACGAGGACTGTGGGTTGGAAGGTTCTAAAGAGATGGTTTTAACTTTTCTCTAATAGCAATTTGAATGTTTTCCTGAAATAGACTCTTTTAATTTTGAAGGCACTGAATTACTTTTAACTGGCAGTATTTTTTATCCCTCTCCCTATTTTACTCTGTGCTTGCTGCTGTTAAGGGCACGGAAGCCTTAGAGCAAGATGAGACATAGAAATTAGTTTTTACACATAGATTTGTGACCTTTAAAACTTGATTTCAGTGTAGGTGATAATTTATTCTTATAAGAAAGCTATCTTCTATTTTTCTGGAGGGAAAATAAAAACGACCCATTAATCTTTTATTGTAAACTCTGTTCTGATCACCAAATAATTGAGGCTGTTCATATCCTTCATATTTTCTTTGAAAACCACACCAGGGCACAATAGATGTAATCTGGTACATTTCCTCCCTTATATGACTCTTGGTCTATAATTTGTGGGAAAAAAAGAGTGTGAATATATGAACTTCATTGTCTTTATAATTTTTCAAGTTTATTTTTGGTGTGTGTATGAGTTTGTCTTTTCTTAAAGTGGTTATCTATAAAACCCTTGAAATGATAGTGTTTGAGAGATAATCACTGGGAATACCAGAGAGACTTTTGTGAAGAAGAATCCAAGAAAGCTCATAATGCTTTAGATATCCCATTTGATTCAAAAGGCAGTTGTGACCTAGTCTGGAGTTTCGGAAGAAGGAATAATGAATTAAAGATATTGTTGAGAAAATGACTCGAAGCCCATTAAAGCGGAAAGAAGGTAAAGTAGGACAAACAAGAGTTTGAGACAATTTCGTGACATTAAAAATGGAAAAGGTGGCCAGCTGGTGGCACCACATGGCCCACTGCATGGTTTGAGCCCCGACCTGACAGCTTGAAAAGCATGCTTGGTGTGTGTGTGTGTGTGTGTGTGCGCGTGCGTCCAAAATCCTAAGAGGAGAATGGAGAAGTGATTGTGATGTGGCTAATTCCCCATGGAGGGATTTCTTACTTTCTGTTTCTTTCTCTCTTTCCAGCAAGTGCATGTGTCCTGTAGCAAAACAAAACAGAACAAAAACAAAGAAAAAAGAAATGAAATGGAAGAGGAATCTGTTGTGAGACTTTCTTTTAGAAACTTCAAAAGTGGTCATTTTACAACTTACTTGCTGAACTCTGTTGGTTCAGTGTAAAAACCACTTTCCATCTCCCCTTATTCCCACATATCGAATGCTGTCTGAGGTTACCTTCCATTAAAGAAGCTGAAATTGTCTGATACTTGATTTTGCAGTCTTCCTTGAACCCAGAGCATGTGTGTTTGTCTGAATGCTCAAAAAGAAATAATAATATGGTGTATAGGAAAGGTTTTTCTCCCATGAAAACATAGCTTCACTAAAAAAATAGAAACACACCACACACAGTAAATTTCCCCTTTTTTTGGCTTTGAATATGAGATTCAGAGCTTCAGCAACCTTCATGTTACCATAAAACTACAAGCCTGAGGAAGAATCCTATTAACTGAAGATTGTCAAGACAAAATATGGCTATAACTCTGTTGCTGGAGCTAACCTAGAAATGCTTTGCTTCTGGAATTATTTTTATGGAAGATAACAAGTGGATTTGTTAATTTTTTAAGACTATTTCTCTATGTTAATTAGATTGGAAATGCTACTGATCTGAATTAAAGTTCATTGATTCCATTTTCTATTCTTTCTATCTACTATTAAACCCATTCAGTGAGTTTTTAATTTTAGTTATTGTATTTTCAGTTCTATGTCTTCAGTTTTGTTCTTTTTCATAACACCAATTTGCTCAGATTTTCCTAGTTTTTCATTTGTTTCAAGAGAATTATTACTTGCTTGAAGCATTTTTAGGATGGCTACTTTAAAATCTATGTTAGATAATTCCAATACTACTCTCTTGTGTCAGAGTTCCTTGATTGTCTTCTCTCTTTTTTTTTCTTCTTGATATGATGTATAAGTTTGTTTCATTGTATCCTGGATATTTTGGAATTATGAGACCGTGGGTCTTATTTAATCTCATTTTTTAGTAGGCAGTCCTCTGGTTGGGTTGTCAGCCTGACAGGCTGATGGATGTGTAAATTCAGCTTCCCACTAGGCCCTGACAGTGCTCCCCTGACTAAGGCAAGTGCTGACTCATTTCCTCCTTGTGAAAGGGTGGGTTAGAAATTTAGCAGCACCTAGGCTCCACTGACACCTTCCCAGTGATAAACAGCAGTGTCATGCAGTGGTTGTTTGCCAGTAGGAATGCATCATTAGTATGTTCCATTGCCACCAGAGAAGAAAGGAGCCGAAAGTGGAGTTACATTGCTTTGTGTCTGCAGAGTACACAAAGGAGCTTGGCTCCCACAGGGCCCTCCACTGACACTGTGGAAGAAGGGATTGGAGTGTCAAAGACCCCTCATTGCAAGCTACTTTATCAGTTTCACAGATGCTGGGTGCTGGAGGAGACTGACTCTCCACTGGGCCCTTCTGACACAGGAGGCTATGGATAGGAAATTAGAGTGTTTTCTAACATTGACTTGCATGGCCTTTGTCACTTGATGGTTGGTGAAGCTGGAGACCTCCTGTCTGACCCTGCTGAGACATGAATGGTGGTGGCACCTGTTACCAGCTAGCACAGCCTGTATTACCTCATTAAGTCTTGTTGCTGTGGGTTCACAGGGAGGCTCAGCTCACCACTGGGCTGCTACTCTGCTGGGGAATTGGACCACCACTGGCTTATAATATGCAAAGAAACCAGATCAACTCCTCATTTGTCTTCTCTGAAGTCACAAGTCAAGGGTTGTGTAGTTCCCTTTGGGTGCTTAGCTTGAGTAGAAGTGTATTGCCAAATGGTCTTCTGGTTTTAGGGTACTGTGTTCACAGTTCTTTGGCTAGGAAAAACAGACTTTTCTCTCTTTTTTTTGTTGCTGTTTTTCTTGCTGTTTAATGAGCAAGTGAGAGATAAAGAGATGGATGGACAAGCAGTATCCCTGACAAGGTCTCGTGGCCTCAGCCAGCTCCAAATCACTGGCACGTGTCTGCCTGGGGTCCTCAGGTGAGTCTCTGAACATGAACCCAGAACCTTCCCATGTAAGTCAGCCACACAGAGTCTGTTTTACCATCATGCACCAGCTGGCCCTCAGCAGGCTTTATGTAGAGCACTGTTTTGTCTGTCCCTGTGGCAGTTCTGAGGCTCCTATAATGCTCTGTCTGGGATCTGTGGAGCAATCAGGACACTCAGTGAGCCCACCACTGTGATGTTCCTTAAGGCCTTTGAGATTCCTTTCTTTCCACCTTTCAGAACCTTTCCCTTGCTTTTTCTTTGGAGTATAGTTGCTCTGTCTTGGTAGAAGTCTAAGTCTCAGCTTCCTTGCTAAAACCTGTTTTACTTGTCTACTCTAATGCTTATAAACTAAACCATACTATGTGATGCAATTCTAATGCTGAGCAAAAGGCAGTTATGTGTGAGATACATAAGAATTAAAGTTTCATAGTTAAAGAATACACTCCATTGATATTACATGATTACGAATTAAATCACTGGAAATACCAATATATGGCAGTTTCTTGAAGAGAGACTTTTTTTTTTCACCTTTAACTAGGACATTCTCTCCACTTTTTATCTTTAAGGGGTAAGTTTTAATTCTCTGGTCCTCTTAGGTCTTTGCTGGTATCAAGAGGTATTTATGTATGTATTGTGTGTGTGTGTGTATGTGTGTGTGTATGTGAGCATCTGTGTATATGCATGCATTCTTGCCTTGTTTAGGGCCAGAATTACCCGTTGATAAATGTACATGGGATACTTGTCAGGATGCTGATCTTCCCCTCAGTTAGGCTTTGTTACTGCTACTAACTTTTCTTTTTCTTGGCTGCCAACATTTTTACATACTGATCCATTGCCAAGACATGAGATTCTTTCCTCCAGTCATTGTAGATTAGCTTTATTAAAACAGCTTTGTTGCCAGAAGATTTATAACTAGACTATCCCCATAGTAACAAAATCATCACAACGTCTGTAATAGTTAAACTCTATTTTTGATGTTTGCTGACAGTTTTCAAGACCCATGCCCCTCTTATTTCCTTTTGTTGCACATTTGGAAGGAAAGTTCAAACATCAAGGTTCTGCTACTATGGGGATCCTCACTACAACCCCATTCCCTATCCCCAATAAAAGCCAAAGCCAGTCACCTCTTTTCATTCAATTAAGCCATTGTCAGATCTGCTTAACCCTGTTCTTCCCAGAAAACCTCGTTACATGACTAATAAATATCATTATATCCTTTTGTTACATGTATAGCTTATCAGTTTTGATATTTACAACAAACTTTGGGGTCTATCCTGTTTCTGTAGCTTGACCAAAACAGTATCCTAATCCCTGTAATATGGATATCATAGTGATAAGATTTTAGGGACTGTTTAAATTTTCTCAATGGTCCCATTGCAGTCAATATACGGAACTGCTGGACCCAGAATGGTGGCTTCATAAGAACAGAGGCTGTGACTGAATCATTCATTGTGTATCCTCAGCATTAACACAGTCCTTGGTATATGATAGACAGCTAGCCATCATTGCTGAAGGAATGCTGAGTCCTACCATGTCTTGCCAAAAAATCCCTAGTTTACAGGGAGGAGAAAAAAATCTTTGGGCAATGTCCTGGTTTTGATGCACCCAGAGACTGTGCTCTGGAACTGCAGACATGATTGAGAACTAGCATAAATAAGAGAGATGCACAACTTGTGAATGTTTATTACTTCCTATTGAAAGACATCAAGACTCGCTTGGTTAAGCAGAGACACCTCTGAGATTGCATATATTAGAGTTAAAATGGTTGAGCAGTTCAAAATGAGGCAGATAGGTATGAAATGACATCTTTAATAGGAAAAAGTGGGAATTAACATTTCGAGAATGTGCATATTTATACAATGCTGTGTGAGGAGACTAGTCAGATGTTTCAGTATAGGGTCATGTAACTAAAGACTGATAGGAAAATGCTAAGTAGAAATCTCTGCTTTACAGTCCTTGCTTCACTCTTTCTCAAACTTTGGGTAGTTTGTCCATTTTTTTTTTTAATGCCTGGCACATGTGTGCATAACAGAGAGAGACAGTGGGGAAGGATGGAGAGAGAGGGAAGGGAGAAGAGGAAGGACTATCCTGGATCTGTATGCATATATCTGGCATTCATTCATTCATTCATTCATTCATTCATTTATTTATTTATTTATTTAGGAGAGGTTTTTGCTATAGGGTGCGTGTGTTAGCCACAAAGACAGAGAGAGACAGAGAGATAGAAAGCGACAAATCACCCCCCAGCGGGGATGGCCACACCACAATCCCTTCTCCTCCATTCTCCTCTCGGGATCTTGGGCACGCACACACATGTGCCTGGTGGGAGTTTAAGTCGCTGGGTCTGGGACTTGAACCATTGTCAACTACATGGGAGTTCAGTGTCATAGCCATTATGCTAACTGCTGGTCCCCTTTTTTTTTTTGAGAGAGATTTTTGCTATACGGCTTGTGCACTCACTGCAGAGCTAGGGACAGAGAGACACAGAGAGATAGGAAGCAAGAACTCATTCTCCTCAGAGGGATGGACGTGCCACAATCCCTTCTCCTCCATTCTCTTCTCGGGGTTTAGGGCATGCAAGGACACATGCCTGGCATGAGCTTCAAGCCACCAGGTCCAGGACTCAAACTGCAGTCAAACACATGGGAGTCCAAAACCTTAATCTCTACCAGACCTACTGATCTCTGGCATGTTTTTTTTTATTGTTGTTGTTGTTGTTTTTTGTTTTGTTTGTTTTAATCATCAAGATGTCAACAGGGCTATGTTCCTCTGTGGAGGCTTCAAGAACAAATCTATTTCCTTGCCTTTTCTAGTTTTTTTTTTTTTCCCCCCTATGTAAGGCTGTCTATTCCTTGGCTCATGGGCTTCTTGGTCTATCTAATATCATATCTAATCTTTCTCATATCACGTTGCTTTGACCAACTTTTCTGCCCCCCTTTTTACTTTTGAAGACTCTTGTGATTACATTTGGCTAATCTAGGTAATACAAGATAATCACCCTATTGTGGTCAGTGACTAGCAATTTTAATTCCTTCTATAGCCTTAAATCCATTTTTTCACGTAAATTAACATATTCATGGGTTCCAGGGACTAAGATGTGGCATTGGACCAGCCAGTAGTATGTTGGTTAAGGTAGCAGGATCTCACACGACTGACTGTTCTGTTGGAGTCCTGTTCTTGGAGGCTTGAGAAACATGTAAAGTGTGTGTGTGTGTCCAAAATTCTGAAAGGAGGGAAAGATGTAGAAGTGATTGTCTCATAACTGCCTCCCATGAGAGGTGCTTTCTCACTTTCTGTCTGTCTCTGTCTCTCTCTCTCTCTGGTAAGTACATGTGCCCTCTGGCAAATTAAAAAAATAAAAAGGATGGGTGCATTTTGGGGGTGATGGTTGGGAACTTTTTCTCCCTACTACTTGTGAAGGAGTAATCGTTATTCTTAAACCATTTGGAAATCTCTCTGTGAACTGGATAAATGCACAAGTAAGAAAAGTATACACTAACATTCTTGAACTAAACACATCTGTTTCTACTTCATGCTTGTCTACCTCCTTTTTAAAATGTTGTTTATCTTCATAAAGTAAGATTTCCTATTTATTTTTGTTTATATTTGTCATGTTTTGGTTAGAGATCTTTGGAGAGAACTTAGTATTATAAAAGTGATATATTCATATTATTTTAATAATAGGATCATTAGGCTTGAGTACAAACTCTTTTGAACTTAGAAGAAATAAAGTTTGATTGCATGGGTTTATATCCTTTTGAAGCGGAAGGATTTGGTCACATAAGCAGTAGAAAAGTTAAACAAATCAATAGAATTTTCAAATTAGGGGGAGAATAATTCTTTTTGTTCTTTAAAAAGTTAATAAAAGATTAATTTTATGCTCTCACTATAGAGAGTAAGATAAGTTTGAAGACACCTTCAGATTTTGTGTAGTAATCTTCCAAAACACTTTACTCGGCTTGGGAACTTTGTGCTGTATTGGATTACTTAGCTGTGGCTTTGATAGCTTTTTGGCTAGAAGAGACTTTAATAATTAAGTAGATTATTTCTTTAATCTAGGCCTAGATTTTTAATGTTTATTTCTGGCTTTCCTTAATGGAGGTAGAGATATTAGCTAGTTGTCATACTATTTGTTCAATAGCTACTGTACTGAGAAAAACAATTCATTTCTGTTTAGCAAAATGTTTTGAAATAAGTGTTTCTCTGGAAGTTGTGTTTCTTTCAGTCTTGTCATAGAATGCTGATAGCATTAAATTCATGATTGCTTTTCACCTCATGTAACTCATCTACACTGCTCTTGCCCATCCTCCATTGTTTTATATTTACTATTTTCACGTAGGGGCTGCTTTTGTGTTCAGGAAGGACAAGGTTGTTTTAAACAGCTGAAATAGGTATTATTGTAGCCTGGAATATGATGTTAATCCTTTATTTCCTACACAACTAATTCTGTGGCAGGTAGTTTAGGAATCCAGAGCAGGCACAGAAACCATGAGGAGGCCTCCAGTGCAACCTGTACAGATCTGAAACAGCCCCTGCAAATGCTGATTGCTTGCAAATGCAACTGTCTAGGTTACATACAAAATGAACATAATAAGTTTTTATTTCCCCTGGTGATACACCAACAGCTACATTCGGCTTCTAATAGTCTGCAATTCAGTAATAATAGCTTAGTTCGGTTTAGTTTATTGAAGACATAAAAATACTTGGCAGCCAGAGGCTGGGATGCATGGTTCACGAGAACAAGATTCCAACAGGGACCACAGGACCTGTACATGGAACACGGGTCTGCTCGGCTCTTAGCAACTATGATTTATTCATTTTGTGAAAAGCAGCATCTTATAAACATGATTTATGTAATTACCGAGGGGGGAATTCAATCTCTATTCATATAGAAAAGGTACCTTAGAATTTTGTAGCACACACCTTTTTTTTTTTCTTTTAAATAACATTCTTTTTAGTAGAAAATATTTCAGCTTCTTCTCTCAGGAGAAAACTCTTCATTTTTATCCTTAGGATAAAAATTGAAAAACTCTAAATTCTTTTACTTACTGACTCTAAATCTTAGGCATTACATATGTCTGCTGTGAAAATGAAGCAGTTTCTGAATTCATCTCAACTATTTTAAAACAAGCAGAGCTATTTGGAAGTAATTTTGATCAAAAATGGTTTCCTAGAAATTAAAAATGAAAGTTAAAAACCTCAGATAGGAAAATATTCATGTAACATGAGATTCCATCATTAGGTAGAAAGTTTAGGTAATGTTGGTAACAAAATCCACTGTGTTTTTATTTATCTTCTACATTACTGGAGTAGAGTAACTCGGAATTTGGACTGAGAAGACCTGAACACTACACCCCAACACTGCTATGCCGCAAATTCAGCTTTATGAGCTTTGAGAATCTGTTGGCTTCTCTCAGCTTTGGTTTCACCATTGACCAATAAATAGGTTTGTTCATGTCTGCCTTATCTGCTACCTTACAGGTGTATTGCAAAGATCAACTATGATAACACCTGCAGAGGTTGTAGGTCAACTGTAGAAGCAAGCTCTGAACTTTTCTATAATGTAAAAGGTATGCCAGTGGTCACTCATAAGTTATGTCCTTTGAGGTGCTCCTCTATTGGGAAGGGTGGAATTACAAATTCCACACACATGTTTTACCAGCCCTCTTTATTACTAATGGTACAGGTTGTAGCTAGTGATGAACTGGGGGTTAAGGTAGTTTGTCACCAATATGGCAGAGGATTTGGTGGAGGCAAAAGAATTCTAATTTAACATGGAAGCCTTTTAGTGTGAGATTTAGGATAATCTATTGAAATTCTAATTTCAGTTATCTCATCTGTAGAGGATAGGGGAAAACTTACTGACATTGTGTCACAGAATTGCTTTTATCCAAAGAAGCACACACCTTGAAACTCTTTGGAGATGTGAAACCTAGAATTGGAAATTATTATTACTCTTTCATTTGGACACTATAACCTTTGGCATCGATAAACAAAGTTATGTAAAATACAATTCTTTCTTGATAAAAACCGGAATGCTATAATGGTGAAGGTGATCATCTCTTCTGTTGGCTTTCCATGAGAAATAGCTTTCAATATAATTGTAGTAAATAAAATCTATAGTACTTTCATACATCTCTATTTAGTCAGGACCATGGCTATTTCATATGGTGACCTTTTCTTTTAAAAATGATGAGTCTTCCTTGTGAATAAGGAATCACTTTTAAGAAAGATGAAAGCATTTTAACAATAACACTTGTTTTTTTGTGTGTTCTATTTGCCAGAAGGCACACGATGCACTCACTAGATAGAGAACAAGAGAAAGAACAGTCCCCAGTGGGGTGTGATCCTATTACAATTCTTTTTTCTTAACTTCTCTATCCTGTCAAGATTTTGGGCATGCACATGCACCTGCTAGGATACACATTTTATTTTTTATTTAAATATTTAAAGAAACTCCACATATGAAAGTCTGTTTTTCAAAATAGATTAAGTGGAGTAGTGTGGTGGTGGGATAATGGCATTACATAATTATTCATCACTTCTTAATTAGTACAGTCTGATAATCTGGAACAGTTTATCTGTTATTCCTTGATTTTTATGATCATGGCATTTGAAGATCACAGGCTTATTATTTCTTTGTTTTTATTTTTTGAGATTTTTGTTGTAGGGCATATGTACTTGCTGAAGAAACAGAGAGAAACAGAGAGACATAAAGTAAGAAATCACCCATCGGGGAGTAAGTCACACCACAATCCCTCCTCCTCCGATCTCCTCTCAGGATTTTGGGTACACATGCACATGTGCCCTGTATGAGTTTCAAGCCACCGGGTACAGGACTTGAACTGTGGTTAGCCATGTGGGAGTCCAGCACCTTAACCACTATACCACCTGCTGATCTCAGGCTTATCATTTCTTAGATTATTTAATTTGGACTTGCCTGATGTTTCTCATGATTAGATACTGATAATAAGTCTTTGGCAGGAATTTCACAAAAGTGATGCTTTTTTTCTTGTTACATTCTGTCAGGTGACACTTGATTTTAATTCACTTTGATCACTTGATTAAGGCGATGTCTGCCAGAATTTTCCATTACTAAGGTATGCTTTTTTATTCTACTATAATAAATAAGTATTTTGTGTGGAAGTACTTTGAAACTACAATATGTAAGATTCCTGTTCTTCACCAACCTGTATTCAGTTTGTAACGTATTCATTAATATCAGTATGGGCTCGTGGTTTTCCGTTTTATTCAATGGGCTATGACTCATTGCTTTGAACCATTGATCTTACTATCTCCATTTTGGTTTTTCAGAATGTTATGCCTTGGAATCATATAGTATATAGCCTAATTCTGATTGTTTTTTTTCATATGGGAATATGGTTTGAAGTTTATGTCTTTTTGTGACTTAGTAACTCATTAAAAAAAATTGCTGAGTGATATTTTATTGTTTGAAAGTATCACAATTTGTCCACTCACATGTTTAAGAGCATTTTGGTTGCTTCAATTTAGTGACAGTTATTGGAAAAAATTGCTATGAATTTTTGTTTGCAGTATTTTTTTGGTGAGGACATGGGTTTTCAACTCACTTGGGTAAATACCTTGGAGCGTCATTGTTGGAGCTGGTTGTAAAGTGTTTTTAACTTTGTAAGAAACTGCCAAACTGTCTCCTGAAGCAGATATAATCTTTTACATTCCTAACAGCAATGAACAAGATTGGCATTGATATTGTCAATTTTATGGACTTCAGTCATGCTAATAGGTGTGTAGTGTATCTCATTTAGTTTCAATTTACATTTCCCTAATGATTGATAAGGGTATCACTGTCATCTGTGTAATTTACACACACACACAGATTATTGGAATTGTATGTATATGTTAAGTTAGGAAAAACTGACATCTTACTATTTAGTATTTGTATCTATGAATATGAAATATTTCTCCATTTAAAAATATTCTTTGATTTCTTTCATCAAATTTTTATAATTTTCTTATATGGATCTTATACATATTTTGTTAGATTTATACCTAAGTTCTTTCTTTCCTTTTAAAAAATTATGTATGATCAATATGTTAAAATATTTTTCTTGTTTGTTTCTTTTTATGGAAACAAACTTTTCTTCCTTCCTGATCTCTCTGAAATTGGAAAATATTTGGGAATATTCTTATTTCGTGGGAGAAGGGCTATTTGCATAAGTTCAATAATACTTGTTGCATTGATTCAGAAATCAGAAACACTCATTATTGAACATGTCATGTCTGAAGATTAATCAGAAAACTATGGAACTAAGGTGGGTCTCATTTAAGCCAACAGAAGCTCTAAGAAAGATGGCGGTACCATAAATAGTTCTGCCTGACAGAGAGAATTAGAGAAGATATATGAAAGAATTTATAAATTAACCTATGAAAGAATTATAAAATGATCAGTAGAGATGGCAAAAGAGCAACCACACCAGAGAATTATCTTGAGAAAGACTCTGAAGGAAAAAAAAAGAGATTGATCTTTGCTAGCAGATGGTATATCACAGAATACACTCAGGCAAAGCTGAATTGAGGTTTATGTGTGACTAATGTGGTGGGCATTTGCTTTTCAACAATTTGAATAGTTGACATGTAAATATTTTCTCAAAAATATTTAAAACCATACTGTTTCTATTGTTATAGAGTCACAAACAAATTATACAAAATTATAAGAATTTTTTGAACATTATCTTTAAAATTCAGTATTTTTGAAATGTTGAGAGTTGTTTATTAACTGTCAAGAACTATGAAGCATGAGTTAAAATTTTTTGATATGTAAAGTAAATGTGGAAAAATGTAAAAATAAAATAAATAAATAAATGATCAGTTATTTTATTAGGTTCTTGGCAAAAATTTTAGAGCACCAAATTTTGAGGATAAGCTCCATATATAAGGGCAAACACAGATTGCAGGTAGCCCTGGAGCTGAGGAACAAGTTTTATTTTTGGTAAAATTTGCAAGTCCACGGATTTCTGATTAACCTTGTGTTGCTCTGAAATCTCATATTTCTCCTTCTCATTGTCAAAGATCTCACCTTCCTGGTGTCTGGGCTTCTGCAGTTTCTTTTTCTTGAATTAAGCATTGGTAAGGCTTTGGGATTTTTACTTTGCTAATATCAATTTTCATGGAGGTGGCAATGACAAATTTCTGGTGTGTTCTACGCAGTGGAACTCGATTGAGTACCAGCGGTCCAGTTACAAGTAGCAAGCCACTGCTCAGCTGCTTCAGGAAAACTATCCTCTTGCCTCTGTGGCATCCAGTGAAGATGATCAGATGGTCCCAGGAGTGATGCTAGCTTGCAGCTTTCTCACATGCTGACTGAAGGTTTTTTTGCAGTGGCTCAACAGTTTTTGAGGCACATCTTCAGTAGGATAATACCTAGACATTTTGCACAGTTTAACTACCTGGGTACCACCATTCTTGTCCCCACCAACTGGTTTTGTGACAGTTGCAAGAACCTTCTGTTTCATTTTCTTTTTGATCCTGGATTTAGTGGCCGAGTATTTCCTCGTCACATGACCTTCCTGGAATACATGGCAGGCCAGGAGTATCTGTCGATGCCCTGGACTAGGACACGGTTTCAGCTGCAGTGGGGCTTCCCCTTCTTGGGCTTTTTAGCCTTGGGGTCACCCTTTTTAACCTTGCCACTGGCATCAGCCTTCTTGGCTTCAGGTTTCTT
>NW_006159814.1:3524420-3554838 GCF_000334495.1 Tupaia belangeri chinensis
TGCCGTCTTCCTTGTTTTTTTTTTTTTTTTTTTTTTTTTTTTTTTGAGAAGTACTAATGTAAATGGCACTGTTCTTAAGATTTCAATATTTTGAATTCCAACTTTTAACTTTTTATATGTAGAAAATAAATTGATTTTAAACAGAACAACCAAGAAAATGGCCAACTTAATGATAAGGACAAGTCCAGAGTTAAACATCATCTTCCAGATATAAATGGAAAGATCACATCACAATAGAAGAGAGATTAATTACATGAGACTGAACTGGTGAAATAGCATTTTATGACTTTTGACTAAAATATTACTGATTTTCTTCTATACTTTGTTTCAAGATTTAAGGATTTTTGTCTTTTCTTGAGCTATATATAGGTTCATGTACCTACTAATAGTGTATTCATTCTACTCACAGAGATGTGAGTAGACATGTGTTCACAGATCTGTATAGCTGAATTTGCTATTGAAAGTATTTAGATTAATTAAGATATTTTTGGGAACCAGCAGTTGGCATAATGTAATGGCTATGTTGCTGGACTCCCATGTAGTTGACCGCGGTTCAGGTCCCAGACCTAGTGGCTTAAATGCATGCCAGTCATGTGTGCATGTATGCTCAGGAGCCCAAGAGGAGAGTGGAGGAGGAGGGATTGTGGTGTGGCCACCCCACCTCGGGGAGTGATTTCTCACTTTCTGTCTCTGTGTCTCTGTCTTTCTGGCAAGTGCATGTTCCATAATAGCAAAAACCTTTCAAAAAAATTAAGATATTTTGGCAATCATTAAAATGTGGGGAAAAAAGGAATGGAAAGCAACTGTAGATACCAAAGACAGTGTGGGAGGAGGGAAATAGCAGAGAGTGAGAAATTGGGAATCAAAACAGCAACAACAAAACAAGAAATGAAAAACTATTTGTTGATGATAACATGCATGATTAAGTCAATATACAGTATATTCTGGATGGGAAATTGCATTTTGTATGCTGTGATGATGTTCAGTGAATGAATGTAAAATAAATAAATAAAAATAAATAGTAACTTTGTATTTCGCAGACTTAGTGTAATCACTTAGTAATTCTAGAAGGTTTTTTTGGTTGATTCTTTGGGATTTTCTACATGGACAATCATGTAATCTGTGAACAAAATGTTTTATTCCCTTCCCAATCTATATATCTTTTATTTCCCTTTTTTGTTTTGTTACTTATCTAGGACTTCCAGTAAGACATAGTAATGTGGTGCGGGGAGATAATCTTGGCTTGTTCCAGACCCTGGAGGAAGGCTTCTAGTTTCTCACCATGAGATGTTCATGTTAGTTGTAGGATTTTTTTTTTTTTAATCAAGCCAAGGAAATTCCTCTTTATTCCTAGTTTGCTGAGAGTTTTAATTATTTTTGTCTTGAATGAGTATTTGATTTCACTCAAGTGATTTTTATGGATCTATTGACATGATTATATGAATTTTTTTGACTGTAGCCTATTAGTGGATTGCTGTCACTGATCTTTGAATGGTAAACTAATACAGTGGCTGACTGTGGTTCCCACAAGACCTGGCAGCTTGCTTTCTCACTTCCTCTCTCTTTTTCTCTCTCTCTGTCCCTCTTTGATCAAATTAAAATAAATAAATAAAATAAAATAATTCTTCAGAAAAAAATAAACTATTATACTGGATTTAGAATCAATTCTACTTGTTTGGGGTATATAATTATTTTTATACTTTGTTGGACCCAATTTGATAACATTTTGTTAGGTATTTTCTTCTTTCTTTTTTTCTTTTTTGCATTCATATTCATGAGAGAGATTGAGCTGTGTTTCCTTTTCCTTTTCCCCCTCATAATCTCCTTAATTTTGGCATTAGGGTAATGCTAACTTCATAGATTTTTTCAGGAAGTGTTGCTTCTATTTTATGGAAAAGATTGAAGAAAATAGTATAATTTCTTCATTAAATATGGGAAGAATTCACCAGTAAAACCATCCGGGCCTGATGTTTTGTTTTTTGGAAATTTATTAAATTTTGACCTAATTTCTTTAACAGATACAGGCTTCTTCAGATGTCTATTACTTTCCTGTAAGTTCTAGTATATTGTGCCTTCAAGAAGTAGGTCCATTTCGTCTAAGTTTTCCTGATTGTAGGCAGAAAGTTGTTCATATTATTTCCTTACTATATTTTTAATATATAAGTGATTAGTAAAGATGTCTCCTCTTTTATACCTAACATTAGTAAATGGAATCACATCTCTTTTTTCTTGGTTCATTAACAGGTTTTCAATTTTATTGATCTTGTCAAAGAATCTTTGTATTTATTCATTTTCTGTTTTCAGTTTTATGGATGTCTACTTTAGTTTTTTAAATTTCATTTTTTTATGGTTGCTTTAGTCCTATATTACTATTTTTTTAGTTTCTTAGTAAAACTTGGGCTGTTAATTTTAGAAATTTGTTCTTTTCTAATATATGCAGGCAATGCTATAAATATACTTCTAAGCCCTGCTTTTGCTGCATCTCACAGATTTCAATGGGTTGTATTGTTATTTTCATTCTATTCTAATTATTTAAAAAAATTTTGAGACTTCTTAGAGCCATTTATTACTTAGAAGTATTTTTGTTTGTTTGTTTGTTTGTTTGTTGTTTTTGAGAAGATTTTGCTATAGGTGCGTGCGTTCACCAGAAAGACAGAGAGACAGAAAGCAAGAAATCACCCCAGGGGGAATGGCTACACTGCAGTCCCTTCTTTTCCATTCTCCTCTTGGGATCTTGGGTACCCATGCACGCCCACATGCCTGGCGTGAGTTTAAGCCACTAGGTCTGGGACTTGAACCGCGGTTGACTACATGGGAATTCAGCCGCATAGCCATTATACTAACTGTTGGTCCCAGAAGTATGTTGTTTAATATCCATGTATTTGGGGGATTTCCAGCTATCTTGCTGTTATTGATTTGTAGATTACTTCCATTATGGTCTGAGAGCATGCTTTGTATGACTTTTAGTCTTTGAAATTTATTATGGTGTGTTTTATGACTCAGCATGTGGTTTAATTTGGTGACTGTTCCTAGTGAGCTTGAGAAGAATGTGTTGTATTCTAATGTTGTTTGGTGAATAATTCAATAGATAGAACTTAGATCCACTTGATTGATAATGCTGTTTAGTTCCACTATGTTCTTACTAATTGTCCACTTGTTGTATCTGTTAATAAGTGATTGAACAGTGTTAAAGTCTCCAACTATAATAGTGATTTAATAAATTTTTTTCTTATAGTTCCAATGACTGAAATAGTGGTTTGTCCTCTGATCTTAATTCTCTGATGGATTCAGGGAGAGCTGTTGATTTCTCATTTATTCAGTCTTTTTCTTGTTGTACTAATGGGGCTAATAGCCTCCAATTTTTTTTTTTAGAATTATTTTATTTTTATTATTATTATTTTCCAATTTTACCAGAGAGAGAGAGAGAGAGAGAGAGAGAGAGAGAGAAAGTGAGAAAGGAAGCCACCAGGTCTGGGACTTGAACCATGGTTGGCCATGTGGGAATCCAGTGCCTTTAACCACTATACCACCTACCGGCCCCAAACCTCCAATTTTTTTTTTAAAGGAATTCTTTATTAATGTGATTTATTATTATTATTGTTATTAATTTGCAATAGGGGCACACATGCTCACTAAAGAAAGAGAGAAAGAGAGACAGAGGGAAAGTAAGAAAACAAGCTGCCAAGTAGGGACTTGAACTGTGGTCAGTCATGTGAGAGTCCAGCATCTTAACCATTGCTCTACCTGCTGGCCAAACCATCACTCTTTATACATGCTGGATCAGTTATTAAAAAAAAAACACATTAATTAATTATTTTAAAGTTCTTGTTCAGATTTTTAGTGACTCCTATTGCTTATTTTTATTTTCATAGTTGGTCCTGATTCCCATATCAGTATTTTTTATTATAACCCAGACTTTGTCAATGATAAAGGTTCCAAATTATCTTCTTATTCATCAAAGAGCTATCTCATTCACCTCTTCTAGGCCCTTAGGATTAAGAGTTGATCAGCTGAAGCTCATTAGGGGCTGACCTGCTCTGAAAAGAGAGTATAATTTTAGTAATGTTTAGTGGTATTTCTTCAAGGAACTTCCCAGGCTTTTGATTAAGTCACTTTAATGTGTCTGTGTCTAGATTCTTTTCTTAAATTTAATTTTATTTATTCATTCATTTATTTTAATTTGACCACACACACACACACACACACACACAGAGAGAGAGACAGAGACAGAGAGAGAGAGAGAGAAAACGAGAAAGCAAGCCACCAAGTCCGGGACTCAAACTATGGTCAGCCATGTGGGAGTGTCCAGTGCCTTAACCACCATGCCACCTGCTGGTCCCCAGTGTCTAGATTCTTGAAAATCTTCAGAAGACTGAGCTCTGTCCTTGTGATTTTCTTAGGCTAGAGCTTCAGACTCTAGTCCCATGCAGGTTTAACATATGATATATAATTTCTGAGAAAGACTGGCATGTGAATAAAAAAGGCTTTCTCTTGAACACATCAGTGGTTTTTCTGCATTATTAGGTTTTGAGATTTTTACTACACATTTAGAAGTCTTTTCCCCAACTCTCTTTTTTCCCCCATAAAATTGGTCATAAAATTTTTATGGAGAATAATAGGAATAGATTGAGTGCAGACATATGATATTATATTAATCACTGTTTATTCTTCGATAATAGTTTCAACTCAGAGCGCATATGTATCTTCCAGATTGTTGTTGTTTTTTTTTTTCTCATGGAATGAGAAATGTTTCTCAAGCATGTGAATGTAGCAGCAATGACCCACAGTTCTTTCTATGCTGGCTATTTAAATAAGCTCTTCTCTAGGTATTTGACAGCTGGTAGCTGGTAGCTATTAGACCTATAGGAGAGCTATGATATATTTGTAAAGCCAGGCTCTCCAATATATTATTTTTGACTCATATCCAGGAAGAGGAAACAAAGATCCTATCACATTGACAGAAGTTCCATCACTTCCAACACAGTACCAAAACTCAGAAAATATCCTTTGGGAAGATTATACGGTGCATTTGAAGTCACTTAGGTTTGCAATTTATTATTCTAGTTCCATATGTCTTCTCAAGTGTTTGTGATACTCCAGCCCCACCTTCCCAGCAGAGACTTTTTGCCCGGGCTAGACCTGATCCGCAGGCCACTCAGAATTTATAAATGCCCCTAGGTGATTGAGAGCTCACCTAATAAATGTGTTCTCTTCTCTAAAATTTTAGTTTTTCAGACCTTTTTTTTCCCCCCTGGTTGTCTTCAAGGAGCATTAACAGGCTCTGACGTCTGACATTCAGCTAGATGTGAAAATATCCATCCAACCCCTGACATTTTGCTCATGGGGTGCATTGACCAAGATTCATTTTTTTTTTTTAAACTAAATGATGCCATTTTCTTGCTTGATGCTGTTTTTAGGAATTCTAATCTCTGAATCATGGTGATTAGAGGTACTAATGAGGCTTGTAGAAAAACTATACTCCTACTAAAATTCCATATAGTTGGGAGAAGTTTGTACAGTTTTATGATGGGTATGAATGTTGTGTTTATAAACAAGGCAATAGAAGATGGAGTACAGAGATGTTTCCTTTATTTCAAAGTGGCAAGAGTACTCATTTTCCAACTTAATAACACTAATTAGCTACTGATTGCCTTTTCAAGCAAATTCCCTAAACCTGGTAGCTATCAGAAATTCCTACCACATTGGCAAAATTTCCATTATTGACAAAAAGGTCAATGTCAGGTTTGTTTTTGGTGATGAGATGAATTTCTATCTTTTTCATTGACAGTATGTCAAAGTCTGCTAGCCAAGTATCAGGGCAGGGATACCATGTATTTCCCATTCACTTTTCCGGTACATTTTCCCATCTTCTGGCTTGTCTTTCGATACAAGATAGGTGTTTAATAACATCTGATGAATGAATAAAGGAAATTAAATGAAGAGTGTTTTTAACTGAAATTTTAAAATTTGAGTATGATGTAGAAGTGATGGTCTGGTTCCTGGTAAGAAGTGTTGCAGTACAAGCTGGTGGTATTTGAAGGCTGTCACCTTATCACTGAGTTTTCACTTTCTCAATTTCATACCTTGAGAGATAAAGATACATTTTTTTATGCCCTGGTAATTGGTTGTTCCACATGGTTATGTAGTATAAGACAGATGTTAGTATCTTCTCTTCTGAGTTTAGAGGTATCCAACTATATTTTAGCTTAAAATAAATTATTTTTAAATTATCAATCACTCTCCTATATATTTTGGTCATAAAGTTCTTGGGAATAACTAGAAGAGGTCAAATATAGAAACTCAGAAAATATCCTTTGGAAAGATTATACAGTGCATTCAAACAGTATTATATTAATTACCGTTTATTCTACTATAAATAACAGTTTCAACTCAGAGTACCTATGTGTCTTCCAGGTTGTTGGTTGTTATGGAAAGAGAAATGTTTCTCAAGCATATGCATATAGCAGCAGACAATAGCCTATAGCTCTTTCTTTTTTTTTGAGAGGTTTTTGCTATAGGGCGTGTGCACTTGCCAGAAAGACAGAGAGAGACAGAGAGATAGAAAGCGAGAAATCACCCCCCAGGGGGGATGGCCATGCTGTAATCCCTTTTCCTCCATTCTCCTCTTGAGATCTTCTGCATGCATGCACATGTGCCTGGCGTGAGTTTAAGCCACCGGGTCCGGGACTTGAACCGTGGTTGGCTACATGGGAGTTCAACAACATAGCCATTATGCTAACCGCTGGTCCCACCTATAGCTCTTTCCATGCTGGCTGTTTAAATGACTTTCTCTAGGTACTGATAACAGCTGATACTTGGTAACAGATTTATTCTGTCTCTTTTGTTGCTTAGACTCCCAAAGACCATGGTTATTGGTTCTTACTGTTACCATCTTCCTCACTGTTTCTCACCAGGGATAATTTGTCTGCTGCGTTTGCTGCGCTTTTGGCTCTTGGATATTTTATGGAGATACTTTCTAAACTTCATTGCCTACACTTTCTATTTAGGATTATGATACACTGTCTTATACCTACTTTTAATATTTTCTTGAACCATGTCTCTTTTTTAGTCTGCATTTTGTAGAATTGCAATTAATTGAATAGTGTACAACAATGTGGCTTACATATGCAGGCTATTTCTCAGAAAGGTAGGAACCTTCCAGTCCTGGAGTTACATTATACACTTTAAAATAGAGCCTTATAATCATTTGCTATATGGAGGAGGCTCATAGGTATTATTGATCAAGGTGAAACAGTGATACTTTGGTCTGGAAGGAGAGCTATGATACAGTCATTAAAGCCAGGTTCTCAAAAAAATTGTACATATTTTGACTCTTATAAGTCATCAGGGAAGAAGCAGCAAAGAGAATTTTTATTCTTATCACAAATTAACGAGGAGGCAAGTGCAGTTAGATAGCAGTAACTTGCTCTTAAATGTTACAATCAGGGTTAGTGTAGGGAGGGAACACTTTTCACTCTAATGAATAAAGAAATTCAATAAAGTAATTTAAAGGTGTGTAAAAATGATAGGCAGATCATAGTTGTGAAACAAATACAGAATTTTGTCATCTGTCATTGCTTCCACAGTTACTGTTATCACAACTGTTTTTTGTGCTCAAAATTGGTGATTGGACACTAAACATTTCAGCCACCAAAAACTGCCTAAACTACCACTTCACTCTAGCCTTTCTTGCCAGTTGGAATAGAAATTCTGTTTTCCAAATATCATTTGAATGCATCCAAGTAGCATAACTAGTTTTGCATCCTGAACCTTAGCTGCAAGGGAGTCTGTAAATTGTACTTGATAGGTCTCTGAACTCTCCCACAGAGAAGAAATAAGGATGGAATTTAAAAGAATAATTCATACTATTTACCAGATTTCTATTCCAGGCAACTTGAATCTATAAAGATTTAATTACTTAGGTGAACTATAACCAGTTCAGCAAGAGATATAGTAGGTAGGCAAAACCCATGATTTGCATATATAAAGATTCAGTCTAACGCTTTCAGGAAAAATCTAAGCTCATTCTCCTGCGTTCCTTTTCTGCTTATTGTGCATACATCTCCTAAACTTCTCCTAAAGCCTCTACAGGCTTCTTCCAAGGTAGAGTGATGTATCTAAGAGTCTACAACCTTTTTGTAAAGAACCAGAATGTGAATCTTTTAACCTTGGTGGGCCACATATAGTCTCTATCTCCTCTATTTTTCTCTTGTCCTTCTCTTCTTTTTTTATTTATTTATTTTTATACTTTAAAAATGCAAAATCATTCTTAATATGAGAATGTTAAAGTGACATGGTAGTTTAGGCAGTTTTTGGTGGCTGAACTGTTTAGTATCTGGTCACCAATTTTGAGCACATAAAACAGTTGTGACAACAGCAATTCTGTATGAAACCAGGCCACTGCCAGTAATTTGACAACCCTTCATCTAGATCATGTGTCTCTCTACCTTTAGTTTATTAAAATCTTTTCTCTTTATAAAATCCTTATTATGAGGGGTAGTGCTGTTACTAGGAAAACAGGGAATTAGGCCTTCTAGTCAGCTGAATTTTCTGCTTTATTTTAGATTTCCAACTCCATTCCTAGTTTACCATATACAGAGTCACAAGACAGTAAACATTTTGCAGTCTTCTTGTCTTTAACTGTATGCTCTTCCAGAATGGCATAGAAATGTGTAAATTTCACTGAAATTCAATGGCTTAATACCTCCCATTTTTATAAATCCTGATACATTTGTCACCTTTGATATAAACTTTTATTTTCTAATCAATATTAACCAACATCTTATACCCCAAATAACCAGCAATTTTTAAAAAATGATGGGTTGTGGTGAGATTATTGCTAAAGATAATGAAGTATCTAAATATTGTTACTTAATTTGAAAGTGGATGTGTCACAAAGTAGAAGTATGATATACATTTATTGTTCCTGAAAATGTATAATATAAAATATATGGTAATGCAACAAATAACCTGAGTTGTAGTTTATCTCCTTGTTGAAACACTATTGCATATGTTTATATACATATATTTTAAACTAAATATAAATTCTAAATATATATAAAATATAGGAAAAATTCATTTATTTCTTCTAAGATAGAGAGAGATGAGAGAAAGAGAGAATCACCCGCCAACAGGCTCTTGATGGCATGATTCACCCTATGCCTCAGTCAGCTTGGATCATTTACATGTATACATGTGATGCCTGGTATGTACCTGGAGACTCCAGGAGGCAAATCCAGGACCTTTCCATATGAATCCAGATGAGTCACCATCTAGCCCCTACTGTTGTCCATGTTAACAATGGAATAAAATACATGGGTATTAGGAAAAGAGGATGATGTTCATAAAGCTTAGGTATAAATAAGTAATTGAGGCTCTTGTGACTGTAAGTAGCATTTGAATTCCTGAAAGGTACAGACAAATCAATATAGCCTATTAGACTCTCATTTCTTGGAATACTGTACACTTGTGGGTTTAAACTGACATCTTCAAAAGTTTTGTAAATATCAGTTCAGTTCATACTCACAGCATGATGAATAATTGTTAGATCTTTTGAGAATTCAAGAACTAGACCAGTTTAAAACATGTCTTACCTAATTATTGAAGTCTCTTTTACTAACATGGTCTCAGGAAAAAAATATATAGATAGATAAATAGATAGATAGATAGTCTTTGTTCTTAGGCAACCTGCAAGCTCTATTTTTGCATCAGGTTTTCAAAACAGTGAAAGCTTGGGGTGTCGCATTCATGCCTGGGGCTGTTGATGCACCCACATATATGAGGAGCCTTTGTTGACTCTAAACACTTCAAGACATTCCTAGCAGTGCTGGAGAGCACACATCTCTATGGTCTAGCTAACGTTTGAAATAAGTTTTCCTCTTAAAAATAACACACTAAACCAATTAGCTTTCCTAAATTGAATTAACCTAATAACATTCAAAAACTGACAAACATAATCTGCTTGTTTTAAGACAGAAGTGGATTACTCAACAGAATCATATCTCTAGTCAGGGCCAAATCAAGTTATAAATTCTAACCAAACAGTGAGTGCTGGAAAAAGTCATCTTATTAGTATGCATAGTCATACTGATCTCAAATGTAAGCACTGCAGACCTTTTCAGCAGGGAGATATAAAAGTATAGAGTTGAAGAATGTCTTTTCATGTTGTGTTTAGAGAGATTGTTTTCCTTTGACGGACATGGCTCCCTCAAGCCTTAGCTTATTTTGTTACATTTCTTGTAGTCACAGGAAGGAGTAGCTCTCTTAATTTTTCTATACCATCTTTGGGGCATGTTATTGTTTAAAGATTCTTTTTTTTTTTTTTGCCTCCCTGCAGCTAGTTGGAATCTGTACAAAAGCAAAAGAGACAAACTGTAACACATCAAATTCTTTTTCCTAAAACAGCCTTTTCATTGAAGTGTGCAACAAATACTTTTTATTAACTTCTTTATAAGTATATGTTTAAAAGAATAGTGATTGAGGTCCAGCTGTGGTAGTGTAAGCTGCGGGTGCTGCTACTTAGTACACAGAGGTCCTGTGGGAGGCCCAGGTTTAATTCCCAATCCACCCTAAAAACAGGCATACTGACATTCCTATAGTCCTGGTTTTTTGAGGCAGGAGGATCATGAAACTACCTGAAAAAAGTAGTGGCTGGCAATAGTGACATAAATGGACAGGATTTAATCATTATCTGTAAATTTTAATTATTTCAATTATTTACAAAAACAGATTATTAAAAATCAAAACACTTGCTGATATGTTATCATTGTGAGATATTATCCTATAAAATCCATTGAGTGATATGTCCATTTATATCCTCTGCCAACCCTCTGGATATCACTTACCTGACACATCATTTAGAATTAAATTAAGGTATCTCTCTTGTTCAATACACACTTTCGAGATTAGACTTGCTGGTCTTTATAGATGACCTACTCTTAAACCATGTCTTTCAGTACTCATGTAGGATGCGTGCGCTCGCCAGAAAGACAGAGAGAGACAGAGAGACAGAAAATGAGAAATCACCGCCCAGGAAGGATGGCCACGCCACAATCCTTTCTCCTCTATTCCTCCTCTCGAGATCTTGGACATGCACACACATGTGCCCGGTGTGAGTTTAAGCCACTGGGTCTGGGACTTGAACCGTGGTTGACTACATGGCAGTCCAGTGACGTAGCCATTACACCAACTGCTGATCCCATGTAGTTCTTATTTCTTGAAACTGAAGTGGTCCTGTAACTTGTTTCAAATCAATAGCACATCACTTCTGAGGCAAAGCCGTAATATGTGTTGCAGTTTTTTACCTAGATCTCTTGGAACAAACACTCTGGAAGTATCTGTCACCATGCTGTGAGTAAATGTCCAAGCAAGCCAAGAACTAAGTTTACATGGGAGAAATAGAGATACATGGACATTTCCCAGCTAATTCAGTCAACACAGCCAATGAGAAGGCATGTGGGTGGAGATGTTATCTTGGATTTGCAGGCCAGTTAAGCCCAGAGATCGCTTTAGCCATAGCTGCTGTTTGAATCTAAGGAGAAATCCCAAGTGAGAACTACCCTGTTGACCCAATCAACACACAGAACTGTAAAAGATTATAATTAAGTGTTGGTCTAAGCCACTGAGTTTTTGAGGCATTTTTTTACACATTAATACATAACCAAGGTAGTGTGGGTTATCAGTCTTTTGGTTCTAACAGGCCATGGCTTTTAAATAAATTTTTCATGTAAAATTTTTGTTGTTAATACTCCAGCTTTGTTTTGTATACATAATTCTTAGCTTAGAAAATCTGAATAAGGAATGTGTATATGTTCACTCCATTATATAATGTGTCTTGAAGAACAGCTAGATTGGCTTTCTAAGAAAGGGGATAATGCTTCCAAATATTTCACATAAATATTTGGTCCTGAAATAACTCTGCTTTAAAGTTGGCAATTTAATATAATTCTTGAACTTTGTAAACTACCTATAGGTAATAAGGCTAAGCTTTTAAGAAAAAAAAACAAAAAATACCTAAAGGTAATAAGGCTAAGCTTTTAAGAAAAAAAAGGGAAGGAAAGAAAAGTAAAAATAGGCTCCTTGAGAAAATTATTTAACAGAGGCTTGATGAAGGAGGTATTAATTTAGTAATAATATTTCTTTAAGTAACTGATACTTAATGTCTCATTTGAATCTGGAGATGTTTTACGCACCTAACCATCTACTGAGTCGTTGAAAAGTCATGGTGCATTTTTGCATAGAAAAACAGAAAAATATGTCATGACTTTTCTGACAACCCAACAGTTTATGTATGTATGTATATATTGTAAGTGTATGTGTACATATATTAGTAACAGAGGTGTAGTGTGTTAGTACAGAGAGGGTTTCTTTTTCTTTTCTTTTTTTTTTTTTTTTTAAGGGAAAGATATTTGCTACAGGGTGCAACAGGGTGCAAGTGCTTGCCAGAGATACAGACAGACAGAAAGTGAGAAATTACCTCCACATACCACCACCACCACCCCCCGGCAGGGGGGGATGCCCACACTGCAGTTTCTTCTCTATTCTCCTTTTTGAGATCCTGGGCATGCAGGTACATCTGCCTGGTGTGAGTTTTCAGCACTCAGGTCTGGGTTGACTCTATGGGAGTGCAGCGACATATCCATTATGCCATCTACTGGTCCTGAGACGATTTCTTCTTAAAAGTTCATGGAACTGAAACCAGCAGTTAGTGTAATGGTTATGTCGTTGGACTCCCATGTAGTCGACCGTGGTTCACGTCCCGGACCCGGTGGCTTAAAACTCACGCCGGGCGCGTGTGCATGCGTGCCCAAGATACTGAGAGGAGAATGGAGGAGAAGGGATTGCGGCGTGACCATCCCCCCTGGGGGGTGATTTCTCGCTTTCTGTCTCTCTGTCTCTCTCTGTCTGTCTGGTGAGTGCATGTGCCCTATAGCGAAAACCTCTCAAAAATATAAAAAAAAGTTCATGGAACTGGAAAGAGTCAAGCATTTAGTGTTAACTTCCTAAGAGTATGATGTTTACCTAGGCACTCACCAGGAAATACGTGCTATCAAATAGGATGTATTATCTTGCTATACTGAGTGGTCCCCTAGTAAACTAGGAAAAAAATTGTACTCATGTCAAGTGTAACTTACATAGTTTAGAAAAGTTAGAAAATTAGATTTAATAATTACTCAGTGCCAGTGTCCATATATGGTTAGTAGCTGGTGTTGTTTTGGGTTCTTCAAGGTGAAGGGTATACATCTTGGGAAAACTAAAGGATAAAGTTAACAGTATTTTCACTTCTAGTCAATCCTTTAAAAAGGCTAGAAATGTCAAACTATTTGTTAAGCATCAGAATGGTGTGTAAGGCATACAACAGCTAAGTTTGGGATGTAGCAAAGGTGCCATTAGAGACATTTAGCATGGAGCTTAAGTCCTTTAGATTGAGGTTACCAGGATGAAAAGGAGCATGTGTGTAAAATAAGGAGTGGGGAATGTATTTCATATAGAAGGAATTATCTAGGACAGAGAGCCTAGATGTCTTTCTTTTTCTTTCTTTATTAAATCTTTTTTAAAAATTTATTTTATGCATTCAATCACTATACATCACATAGTTTGTAAAGTGAATTTACCCAACACGAATAGACTTCACACCAGTCCAGTTGAGGATACACTTTATCATGAACAGATAATAATCCATTTCTGTTTCCCATAAATGTTTTGCATCTATTTTTCTCCTTAATTTTTTCCCTCACACTCTCCCCTTTCTTTCACCCACTTACCATACTGCCTTCAATATCCCTAATCATTTTCTATATCCTCTAGTCTTTCAGTTTCCACCATAGTGTGAGGACAGTTGAAATACATTAAGTGGAGACATACAATGTCTCTAATTCATAGCTTGTCTTGTTGCACTCAGCAGTAAATCTTCCTTATTTGTTCACTTTCTATCAAAAGCAGGGTCTTGTTTTATATAGCTGGGTAGTATTCCATAGAGTATTTGTGCCACATTTATTCAATCCATTCATTTGTTCATAGACATTTGGATTGGTTTCATGTCTTACTAATTGTGAATAATGCTGCAATAAACATAGATGTGCAAGAACTTTTCTGAATAAGCTTTCTATCCTTTGGGTAGATACCCAGGAGTGGAATTGCTGGATCATATGGTAGTTCTGTTTCTAGATCTTTGAGGAACAACCATACTGTTCTCCACAGTGGCTGGACCAATTTGTATTCCCACGAACAGTGTAGGAGAGTTTCCCTTTCACCACAACCCCGCAAGCATGCATTTATTTATTTATTTATTTATTTATTTATTTATTTATTATCTTTACTTTTGAGAGAAATTTTTGCTATCAGGTGTATGCGCTTGCTGGACAGACAGAGAGAGACAGAGACAGAAAACAAGAAATCACTCCCTCCCCTCTCAGGGGAAATGGCCATGCTGTAGTCCCTTCTCCTCCATTCTCCTCTTGGAATCTTGGGCACCCACACACATTTGTGTGGTGTGAGTTTTAAGCCACAGGGTCTGGAGGTTGAACTGTGGTAAACTATGTGGGAGACCAGTGAGGTAACCATTACTCCATTATGCTGCTCCCCATTTATTAATTTTTTAATCTTCACCATTTCGACAGGGGTTAGGTATTATCTTGTTGTGGGTTTTTATCTGTATCTCCCTTATGAGGGACGTTGAGCATTTTTTTCATATGCTTTTTGGTCATTCATGTCTTCCTTAGAAATTTGTTTGTTCAGCTCATTTTCCCATTTTTTAATTGAGTTAGTCATTTTTTTCCCCAGGTAAGTTGTTTCAGTCCCCTGTGTATTCTGGTTATCAGTCTCTTATCTGAGACATAGTTAAAAAAAATTCTCTCCCATTCTGAGGGTTGTCAATTCACATTAATTACTGTGTCTTTTGCTGTGCGGAAACTACTTAATCAGATGTAATCCTATTTGTCTATTTTTGGGATTATTGCCTGTGATTTGAGGGTCTTATTGAAAAAGTCTTTGCCTACCCCAGTGTCTCCCAGAGTTTCCCCAGTGTTTTCCACCAGGAGTTCCATAGTTTGAGCTCTTAGGTTTAGATCTTTGATCCACTTTGAATTGATTTTTGTTAATGGTGAGACAGGGGTCCAGTTCATCTTTCTGTAGGTGGATACCTAAGTTTTCCAGTACCATATGCTAAAGAGGTTTTCCTTTTCCCTCTGGCTGTATGTTTTGGGAGTTATTTCTGGGGTGTCCATTCTGTTCCATTGGTCTGTCTGTTTTTGTGCAAATACATGCTGTTTTGACTATCACAGCTCTGTAATATATTTGCAGGTTTGGGAATGAGATGTCTTCTGCCATACTCTTATGCAGGGTTGCTTTGGCAATATGGAGTCTTTTATGATTCTAGGCAAATGCTATGATTGTCTTTTCTAAATCCGTGAAGAGTGTGGTATTTTAATTGGGATTGTATTAAATATGTAGATTAATTTGGGAAGAATAGCCATTTTGATCCTATTAATTCTTCTGATCCAGGATCATGGGATGTCCTTCCACTTTTTGTTGTCATTTTCAATATCTTTCTAAATATTTTCATAGTTTTTTGTAAAGATCCTTGACTTCTTGGGTTAGATTTATTCCTACTTATCTTATACTTTTTGTGGCTATGGTAAATGGGATTAGTTTTTTCAGTTCTATTTCAATCTGCTTGTTTTTCATAAATAGAAATGCTATAATTTTTGTATGTTTATTTTTTATCCTGCTATCTTACCGTACTCATTTATTACTTCCAGGAGTTTTTTGATGGATGCTCTTGGGTCTTCTATGTATACAGTCATGTCATGTGCAAATAAATAATTTCACCTCTTCTTTCCCTGTTTGAATGGCTTTTTAAACTTTCTTTTCTGATTGCATTGGTTAGGTCTTCCAGCACTATATTGAAAAGGAGTGGAAAAAGTGGAAAGCTTTGTCTTGTACCATTTTTAGTGGAAAAGGTTTCAATTTTTTCCCATTCAGTATGATGTTAGCTGTGGGTTTTTCATAAGTAGCTTTCAGTATATTGAGAAGTGACCCTTCTATGCCTATTTTGCTAAGAGTCTTGATCATGAAGAGATGTTATATTTTATCAAATGCATTGATTGATATGATCATATGGTTTTTATCTTTTATTTTGTTAAAATGGTTTATTAAGTTTATGGTTTTGTGTATGTTGAATCACCTGCATCTTTGGAATGAAGCTTACCTGGTCATGATATATGATCTCTCTTTTTTTTTTTTTTTTTGCTATAGGGCATGTGTGCTCACCAGAGAAACTGAAAGTGAGATATCAACCCCAGGGGTATGGCCATGCCTCAATCCCTTCTCCTCCATTCCTCTCTGAGGAGTTTGGGCATGCACCAAAATGTGCCTGGTATGAGTTTCAAGCTGCCAGGGCCTGGGATTCAAACTGTGATTGGCCATGTGCGAGTTCAGCAATGTGACCATTACACCATCTGGTGTTCTGATATATAATCTTTTCATATGTTGTTGGATATAAGTTGCAAGTATATTTTTGAGAATTTTTATGTCTATATTCAGAAGGGATATTGGTTTAGTTTTCTTTCTTTTTGTCTTGTTTGTTTTGGGGATTAGGGTGATAGAGGCTTTATAAAATGAATTTAGAAGGGTTTCTTCCTTTTGGATCTTTAAAAAGAACTTGAGTAGAATGGGGGTTAACTCTTCTTTAAAAGTTTTATAGAATTCAGTAATGAAGCCCTCTGTACCAGGGCTTTTCTTTTTTGAGAGGTTATTTATTACTGATTCAATCTCATTGCTTGTTTTGGGTCTAGTCAGGATTTCTGTGTCTTCCTGATCTGATCTTGGTAGATTGGGTATGTTCAGGAATTTGTCTATCTCATCCCGGTTTTCTTGTTTGTTGGTGTATAGTCACTCTTAATATTCTCTAGTGATGTTTTATTTTTCTATTGTGTCTGTTGTAATATTTCCTGTTTCATTGAGGATTTGATTTCTCTGGTTCCTTTTTCACTTTTTAATTAATCTAGCTAATAGTATGTCAATATTGTTTATCTTTTCAAAGGATCAGCTTTTTCTTTCATTTATTTTCTGTAAAGTTCATGTATTTTCTATATCATTTATGTCCGCTTGAATCTTTATTATTTCATTTCTCCTGGCATTTTTTTGAAAATTTTTTTCCCATTCTCTGGGGCATGATGTTAGGTTGTCTATTTGCTATCTTTCCATCTGTTTCTTATGTGTACTAATTGCTGTGAGCTTCCTTCTTAGGACTGCTTTTGCTATGTCTCATAGATTATGGAAACTCATCTGATATCAGTATGGTGACACCAGCTCATTTTTTGGTTTCCATGTGCGTGCAATACCTTTTCCAGCCCTTCACTTTTAGTCTATGTGTCTTTATCTATGAGGTGTGTTTCTTGTGGGCAACAGATAGAGGGTTTCTGTTTTTTCATCTGTTCAGCTAATCTGTATCATTTGTTTCCATGAATCTTTTGATTTCTGTCTTAATTTCTTCAGTAGTCGTGAATTCATTCAGGAGTAGGTTATTTAGTTTCCATATGATTATGTATTTTTGTGTTTTTTTTTCCCCCTGAAATTAATATCAAGTTAAATTCCATCATGGTCAGAGCAAATCCTGGATGTAATTTCTATGCCATTGAATTTGTAAAGGCTTGTTTTATGCCCTATCATGTGATCAGTTGTCAAAAAGGTTCTATGTGGGGGTGAGAAGAATGTACATTTTATGGTTTTTGGGTGGAAGGTTCTATAGATGTCCATCAAGTCCTTTTGATTTATGGTATCATTTAGATCCTGTAACTCTTTGCTTATTTTTTGTCTAGATGATCTGCCCAAATGAGAAATTGGGGTGTTGAGATCTCTAATAATTAGTGTGTTGCAGTCTATCTCCTTTTAGATCTAGAAGTCTTTGCTTTGCATATCTGAGTACTCCTGAGTTTGGTGCAAAGATAGTTAAAAACATTGTATCTCCTTGATGAATTAGTCCATATAATGCCCTTCTTTGTCTCTTACAGTTTTTGTCTCAGAGCCTATTTTGTCTGAAATCATTATCATAACTCCAGCTCTTTTTTGGTTTCCATTTGCGTGGAATACTATTTTCAGTTCCTCATCTTTAGTTTATATGCGTCTTTCTTCATGAGGTGTGTTTCTTGTAGGCAATAAATAGAGGGTTTCTGTTTTTTCATCCATTCAGCCAATCTGTGTCTCTTGATTGGAGAATTTAATCCATTAACATTCAATGTTATTATTGGTATTTCCAGACTTGTCCCTACTATTTAGTTGGCCATTTTCTTGGGTTTTTTTTGTTCTCTTATTTCTGTCTCTCTCTTTAGTTTTCCTGGTACAACACTCCCTTCAGAACTTCTTGAAAAAACTGGTCACGTGTTGATAAATTCTTCAGGTTTTGTTTATCTGAGAATTTTTAAAAATCTTTTCTTCCCATTTGAGGGATAATCTTGCTGGATATAGTAATCTTGGTTGAAACTATTTCTCTCTTAACATTTTGAATATATCTTTCAGTTCTTTCCCTGCTTGTATTGTTTTCAGCGAGAGGTCTGATGTTAATCTGCTGGGATAACCTTTGTAATAACTTGACATTTTTTTCTTGCCAATTTTAGTATCTTGTCTATATCTGTGGTTTTGGCCAATCTGGCTATGATGTGCCATAGAGAGGATCTTTTTGGGTTTATTCTATTTGTGGTGCTTTGTATTTCTTGAATCTGGGTGTTCGAGTGCTTTTCTAGACTTAGAAAGTTTTTTTCCAGGATTTCATGGAATAGATTACCAATGCCCTAAAGTTTCTTCACCTTTTGGAATACCCATTATTCAGACATTTAGGCCTTTAATGGTATCTAATATTTCTCGTATATTGTTCTTATTTTTTTTGGTAGTTTTTCAGTCTTTTGGTGATTTTTTCCCCTAGGTCAGAGTTTTTGTCTTCTATGTCTGAGATTTGATCTTTTGCATGATCTAATGTTCTTTTAATACTTTGGAGAGGTTTTGATTTCCTGTATTGCAGTCTTCATCTCTAATAGTTCTGTCTGAATCTTTTTTATGGTGTCTAATTCTTCTTTCAAATTGTGGAAGGACTTCCTTATCTCCTGTAGTTCATTGTCTTTTTTCTCTTGCATCTTGTGGAGTTCATTGTCTCTTTTCTCTTGTATCTCATTTAGTTTTGTCACTATGAATGTTCTGCATTCTTTATCTCACATTTCTGTGAGTTCCATTGTACTGTCTATGGATGATGAGGAATTGTTCTTTTTCCTTGGGAGATAGTTTCTTGGTTTCTCATTATTTACTGTGCCTCTGTGCTGATTTCTGGTCATCTGATGGATTATATATTTCTTCCTAATTTCTGTACTATTGTCACTGAAACTGTTATTCCAGTGGACTCCCAGGTTCTTGAAAACCAGTTCACTGGGGGTTGAGCTGCAAGGTTTCAGTGGAGGAAGAAAGTACGGGTTGCATTGCGAGTAAGGCACACTGTTCACTTCAGGAAATGATGAAGTTGAAAGTATTCCTGTGGGCTAAAGGCAAATAGAAATCTAAAGCAGTCTACTGGAAGTTGGAGGGTACACAGTGGAATTCCCAAGGTGATCTTTAGCGACAGTTGGTCTCACTGGCTTCCACCATCATGGCCATGCAGGTCACTATCCAAATATCTTTCTTATGTGGTATCATATGTTGTATCTGAATATCTAATATAATGTTGGGTTGTCAGGAAAGTCATGATGTATTTTTGCATAGGAAAACATGTTAGGACTTTCCAGACTACCCAATGTATGTTATATTTATAAACTATAAAATTGTTTTTTTTAATTTTCTTTTTACTTCATTAGAGTATAAGTTGGAGGGCAGAAATAATACCTCATTCATGTTTGGGTCATTCACACACAGTCTTGATATATAAAGGGCACTTAATTATAATGCATAAATGAAGAAGTCAGCAAGTATCAAAAATTTTTTTAGTTTTTCAGTTTTTTGGTGATTTTTTTTCTTTTTTAACATGGTGCTTGACTCATAAAACCCTATAAATGTTCAACAATTGAATGGAAGCAAACTATAGTTTTAATTTTTTGTTAAATCAACCAGGGTCCAACTTAAGTTAATAAGCTTATATGAAGTATTAAAATTGTTATAATAAATGATCTTAAGGACAGCAGGATTCTGCCTTACAAATATGAAGTTGTCATCTTTCTGTCTTTCTGGTTGCCTAGAAACAAAAATGTGAACTCATATGTAGTTATGAATTTGTATTGATAAGATTATCTATGCGAAGTTTAGCCTGCCTTTCTGGATGTGGAAAGCATCAGTTCTGAAGAGCTTCAGACAATGATGTGGTCTTCATAATTTCAAGTTTGCAAAGTTTGACCTTGACCCATGATAGTACTAGTATATATAGTTAGCATAAAAAATATTTTTCATGTAAAGTAATGGATCAGTAATATTGGTCAACCACAATATTGATAAGTATTCATCAATAACAATACTCTGTATTTTTAAGTATAAATATTTTCAGACTTTATACAATGACATGAATGATTAGAGTATAAGGGAAAGATAACAGAATAGATGAAAGTTGGCATTTGGCAAGCTAGTATCACAAAGATAATAGAATTAAAATAATTTTGGTTCTTGATAAGTAACCAATGGGTGAGTAGTGGCAATATAACAATGCTGGATAGTGTGCTGTTTAATTTCCCATTGGATTTGCTCTTTTTTCTTTGTTTTGGTTATCCATGAGTAGATAAATATTCTGTATAACATTGCCAGAGTATCAGACTGGAAGTTAGCAGTGCTAAGCTGTGTTTTTGGCCTTTTCCTGGCCTTAGAAAACACACATAAGTAAAGATAACTTTGTCCCTGCAGAAAGAAAAGCCACTGTGCTGATTTAATTTTGTTTTCTATAACTGCTACACGAGGAGAGGAGTCCATAAGGAAGAGCAAAGAAAGTTAAAAATCAGCTTCTGAAATGAAAGCACGGAAACTGGAGGATCTGTTCTAGAGAAATCAATGAACATTTAGCAACTATTTTGGACACAGCTGGGAGCAGCTTTCTAGCAGAGTCTGTATTTCCTTCAAGGACAATTTCTCATGTGTCAGCTCATTTTAAAATTCACAGCAGTGTTTGAGATAGTCAGGCAAGGTGGTATATTACCAGTGAACGACTTGAGACTCAGATTAAGTGACAATGTCACATGGTCACCAAAAAGAGTGGAGTTTTAAACCAGGTTTCTTGACATTAATGCTAGTGCTATTTCCATTGCAACATTCTCCTTCATTTTTGGTGGTGAAAGTCTTAATTATAACTCTAGGGACACATCTAAGGCTGAAAATAGACATCTGGAACTCATACTGCCTGATAGACCTTGTATATGCCCATCATATCATAAAGATCTGGAAAACATTAACTTTTTTAGGATTCAGAATTTAGTAAGTGAGAAATAGAGATTTCTCTTTTGCTTGATTCAGGTATTAATGTTATATAATCATGGAATCAATAAAATAGTAAACAAGGGTTGTTAAAGAACTATATTTATGACATCATTGGCAAGCAAGTTTTAGTTGTTTATGATTTTTTGATTAGAGGGTCCTTGAATGATTCTTAGATATTTCAAAGTTTCATGTAAGATGGTTCACTCTCATCTTTCTTTGACTGTGTTATATAGTCTAGATAATAAACAAAGCTTGAGACTCTTTATTGTCTTCAGAAGTGCTGTTTTTTGAGCTAATATAGATGAGTGGTCCTCAGATTCCTGCTCTGTATTATCAGCTGCTCACCAAAGGAAAGGACTTGGTAAGAAAGCTACCATTCATTTAAATATCTGATACCAGAAACTGTACTTAGCCCTTTAAGTGTTCAGTCTCATTTAATTTGTATAATACTACTGTGCCATAGATAGTACTGGGTTGTCAGGAAAGTCATGAGCATTGTTTTGCATAGAAAAACAGAAAAATACATCATGACTATCTCAATAACCTAATATTTACCTTTCAGATCACAATATTAATATACTGAGAACTGCAGATGCTATAAGTCATGTAGCTAGGTAATTTTGGAATTTGGGTTTGATTTGGTCTCTTCACTCTGTAGTCTACGTGTGTATGTGTGCGTGTACATGTTTAACTCTAGAGAAATACAATTGTGTACTTTCCATCAACATTCAATGAGTATTAGCATTTGATTATTTTCTCTTCAGAGTTTTATGTAATTTTTAACATAAAAAAATGTTCTTGGGCCAGCAGGAGGCATAGTGGTTAAGGTGCTGGATTCTCATGTGACCAACTGTGGTTTGAGTCCTGGACCTGGTGCCTTGAGACTCACGCTGGTTGCATGTGTGTGCATATCCAAAATCCCAAGAGTAAAATGGAGGAGAAGGGATTGCAGTGTGGCCATCTTCCCTAGGGGGTGATTTCTTGCTTTCTGTCTCGATGGCAAGCACACACACCCTATAGTAAAAATCTTCCCCCCTCAAAAACAAACAAACAAACAAACAAAAAAACAACCTTGGGGCCATCAGGTGGTATGGTGGTTAGGGGTGCTGGACTTCCACATAACCAATCATGGTTTGAGTCTTGGACCTGATGGCATGCTTTCTCACTTTCCCTCTGTCTCTCTTGCTCTGTCCCTCTCTGATCAAATTAAAAATAAATAAATAAATACAGTTAAATAAGATAATTATGTTTTAAAAAGTCAACCTCTTTTGTTGGTAATATCCAACATTAGTATATTACTATATACAACAATATTCAATATTTTATATAATTAACAGTATATTGCTAAGCAATATTCTACAATTTAAAACAATTTATTCACTTTAAGACTTTATATATTGACTTTTGTTATGAGACTAGGATGTAATTCAGTTAAATAAACTCTTTCCTCTCAATATTATTACATCATCTTTTAAATTTTTAAAATATTACTTTAACTCACTTTAATAATAAACCTTAACTGCATTAAATAATGTAGTTAAGACTCCATTTGTTCCTTTAATTATAATCATAATTCCTAACTCTAAAATGGTGGTATTATTACACTCACCCTTCCTTTTATTTCATGTCTCCCTCCACTGACAACTTTCGAACTTTTGTCATTTTTACTTTTATCTTATCAAAACGTATAATACTTTAATTTCTTGCAGACATAATTAAGCCTTTCATGCTTTGTATGTAGGTTGATTTCAAAAGCTGAAATGATGCATGTTTAAGTTACCATGATCTTGGTGTTATTTTCTGAGGGGCTATTTTATGAAATATTGTTATAGTTCTTATTTACATTTCACTGTTTTTGAGATGTTGAAAGAGAACACAACTGGCATCACATTAAATGATAAATTGCTTTTAAAATTCAACCAATTGATCAAAACCATGATATAATTTTTATTTGCTGTATATTTTAACTGTGTATGTTTTTAGTTTATTGTTTTCCTATAATTTTTTAGTTCATCTCCCAATACTGGTAGAGGGAACTTAAGCATATTTTCCAACTCATATTTATTCTCTTTATTGCCTGTAGGCTGTACTGTTCCCCTTGACTCTCATTGACTTGCTAAATTTTTCTCGGATGAAAGTCATTTTCCTCAGACCATTAGTGTCTTCAAGCATTACATATTGCTTATGGGAAGTATAACACCAATTTGACTCCTTTTTCTTGGCTCAGGGCACATGTGCTCTCCACAGAGACAGAGAGGTAGAGGAGAAAGCCCTCTCCCTCTCCCAGGGAATGGTCACGCTGCAATCCCTTCTCCATCTTTTTGTCTCTTCATGATTTTGGTCACACATGCACTTGTACCCAGTGTTTTTCTCAAACCACCAGGTTCTGTACTTGAACTACATAGCCACGTGGGATCTGGCTGCGATACCACCAAGCCATGGAGCCAGCCTGATTTTGAGTCTTTTTTTTTTTTTAATGTATGTTTCTCTCTGGAAATCTTAAGCATGCTAGATATAAGAAAATTTTGCAATCATATGTGTAAATACATTTGATTTGATCAGTATTTAGTCAATCTCTAAATTGGAAGACTCACCTTAATTCTGAAAGCCTTTCTGTACTTACTTTTTAGTTTCTTAGTTTTATTCCTATCATTTCCTTTTTGGAATTTGTATTAATTTGATATTGGAATTCTTGTTTTATATGCTAATGATATATTTTTTCTTCCTCCATTTCATATTTCTGTATTTATTCTTTAATAATATACTCTAGAAGATTTCACTGATTTTTATATTCCAGTTATGGACTTTTTGTCTTTTTAGGTAATCAAATTTTTTTCTTCTATTTATTATTCATGGCATCATTGTCTTACTTTGGGGATATATAATCTTAGATATCCATGTAGTTCTAATTGTAATTTAGCTTCTTTTTCCTTTCCTGATACATGTCTATTTCTTGGGACAGTTTCTCTATTTTAGACTTCTTTGTGCAGATTTTGTTAAAAAGACAGTGATGTGTCTTGCCTATTCAAACTTAAAAGGAAAGAAATAAGATAAGATGCTGAATTCTCTGGGAATGAGACCAGGATGTATTTTAGCTTGAAAGGGCAGGAAGTTGTTATGCTAGTGTTTTCCAACACACCAGAATGCTGAAACTTTGGATACCAGTATCCAAACTAGATGTTCTGGTTCACTGTACTAAGTTTATTCAATTTTATTTTTAAAAAAGAACAGTTTTCTTTAAACCTGGAAATGAATGAATGGGGGAGATCATTCTAATTATAGAAGTGAAGAGGAGTCTGAGTTAAGATATACAGCAAATAAAAATTATATCATGGTTTTGATCAATTGGTTGAATTTTAAAAGCGATTTATCATTTAATGTGAAACATATACAGAACTTCAGTAAATATTCCTTTATTTTATTTTATGTTTTTAGGAACTTTTCTTTCAGAAAAGGTTTTTACAAGTTTTTAAATTTTTATGCATGATAGATTGAGCTTGTGGAAAAGACAGAGGCACTTTTGACAGGACCTTCTCATATCATGACTGCCTTTTCCCACTACCCTAATTCCGTTGGGAACATGTACACAAGCTTACCTGGGATCCAAGTCTGCCTTTGGTCCTGTGGCTTCCAGCACTTCAGGTCAGTTTGTTACCATCTGTGCCATGAGGCTGGTTCAGGATTCCTCTTTTTAGTCTGATATTGGCACTCCTTTTTTCTATACATTATTTTAACTTTCTTCTCTGATTTTGGATTTTCCCTTAGGTTCATCTGGACGTTGTCTCCTTTTGTAGTAACACAGCCTTCTCTGCATATATTTCTGTCAACTTATCATCTACCAGAAATTTGTTGAGCCTTCTTTCCAAATTGCTTAGTTGTTATAGTTTTCATAACTTCTAATTTGTTACATTTCATGAGATTTAGGAGAGAAAATATATAAAACTATATTTATCTGCTATATTAGTTTCTTGTCGTTGGTATAACAAATTACCGAAAATTGGTGTCTAATACTACAGAAATTGATTCCTTTACATATTTAGAGAATAGAAGCCCAAAGTCAGGTTCATTGAGCTGAAATGAAGGTGTCATCAGGCTGTGTTAAGCTCCAGAAGATGAAGGTGATATTTTCTATTGTCTAAAGTGGAATTTCTTTTATGCCTTGGTCCATGGCCCTTCCCACCATCTTTAAAGAAAGTAGCATACCATCTCTCTCTGACTCTGCCTCCTCCTGCTTTCATCATGTGGTCTTTTGTATTCTGTGCTAAATCTCCCTTTGCCTCCCTTATAAAGATACATACAATTGCAGTAGAGCCCAGCTGGATAACCCAGGGTAATCTCCCCATCTCAAAATCTTTAATTTAGTCATGCCTGCATAGTATTTTATTTGTTTGTTTGTTTTCCATTTAATATAGCGTTTACAAATCCAGGGATTGGGATTGTGGACAGGAATCTGACTGCTTTTTCCTATTTTTCCAAAGTCCTTTCCAGACAGCCTAGGGGGTGTTAGGCCCACAGATGTTGACAGCTCATTTTAGCCAATTAGTAACTGGATTCTTCCTATATCTTTGCCCTTGGCATAGTATATGAGTATCTTTGTAATGTATATTAAGCCTTCTTATCACTGTTAAAGTACATTCCTTTCTGATCTCAGCAACCTTACTTTTCCAATCACCACCCTAAAAACTGTAAACCACCTATAACCTATAAGCTCCTGCTTCCACATGTCCCACCTTTTGGGGCCAGATCAATGGATGGACTTTTCATTAAATTCCAAACTCTGTCTCTCACTCTCAAAGTCAAATAAAAGGAACTTCTGTATCTAATCAATCCTAGAGAAAGGCATCTTTTGCCTCCTCTCTGGGCCTAGGTCACTCATATTCTGCTTAGAAATAAACTGCATTGATTCTTAATTATTAATTTTTTAAAGTTGATTATTTTCCATTGACAGCATATAACTATCTACTGTGGGGCCATTATTCAGCCTACTGTATGTACTATTTTGAATCCAATAAATATTGCCTTTTAAAATGCTCTTAAGGGAGCAGGGAGAGGAAGACTTAATGTGGCAATGGAAAGAAATATCTACAGGATATATTTTGTAAGAAATATTTGGACTTTGAAAATTGGACTTACCTTTTTAATGTCAAAAATGACCTTCACATTTGTTTTTGCATGGTCTATGGACAAAAGAATCCCTTCTGTTGTTATTTGCCTCTACAGAAATCTTTCCCAGAGATAATGAGATAATTGATTTTTGTTAAATAAAGTACTGATTTTTTTATATTAACAATTACTCTTATAGACTTGCTACTTATTTCATTCATTTAGTTGTTGCATATTGTTTTGGAATATTGCTTATGTTACTTATCTTTATACTTTAGGTCTCTCAGCTAAAATCGACCACACTTTCTCAATATCCATCCTTGCAAATGTTCTATATTTCTGAACAACCACAAGTTTCTTTAGCCAACAAAAAGCGTAAAGGATATAATTAATGAGGCCTCTCAGTTTCCAGTCACTTGACATTTACTATTGAATGGGACCCTTATAAACTCTATGTGGTCATCATTTATTAGTTTCTCCACTTTACAGATTGGGAAACAGAGTCTGGGATGAGAAGTAACTTACTCAGAGTCACACAGCTAGTCAATGAAAGTCCCAGATTTTAAACAATATGCCAGAATTTGTAGTCTTTCAGTTACACACCGCTATAGTGGATAGGGATTGCTTGTGATCTAAAAATGCTGTAGATTTAAATCTTTTACAGAATGTTCTTATTTGCAACTACATTTTAATAATATGATTCTAAACACAGCTTACAGCAACAAAATTTAAAATATGAAACAAAAAGAGCCAGAGAAAATTCGTGAGCTCTTGGAAAGGCAACTTTAACAACTTCTTCCATGTGTTAGGTAATTTATAAAATGCCTACATTTGGAAAGATGTTATTCTCCTTTCTCTGTTTGTTGCAAGCATTTCTCTTCTGTCATGAAGACTCCATTGCTTTGGCAAAATAAGTTAGAGCAAAATTTAAAAACTGTATCTAAAAACATGCTCATCCTGCTGTAGGAAGTAAAATTTTAGAAGTTCGACAGTTGGGCTTCCAGATTTGAAGAAGGAAAAAAAATAGTAGGCATGCCAACATTTCACTTTGAAATAGAAAACACAATCCAAAATTAGGAAAAGGTGACAATCAATTTTGAAAATCACTTGTGAGTTGATATATAATTATATGCTTTGAATTTTGTATATAATTACATGCTTTGAATTTTGTTATGAATATGTAACATTTTACAAGGTACTACGTAAGAATCTGAAATACATACAATGGTCCAAATAGACTTCACCCTTCTTGCCAAAAGAGCTCTTGAACTGGCACAGATTGAACAAGTATTTCCAGAGAAAATATTTCTGATACAACTGAGGAATTAATGTACTGGTGATTTGAACAGAACAAATAATCAGAGTTTTCAATATACTTTAACTTAAAGAAAAGAAACAAATTAGTTACTGATATCCTAGCCAAAATTTGACATTTTTCATTTATTTTTTACTTCCCCTGGAAATCTCCTGCTTGTTGCCAGAGTCTTCTTTTCCTCTAATTCAACTAATGATAATTAAATCAATCTCCTTCTCTCTAAATGTGTGTGTGTATATGTATATGTATGTATATACTTCTATAATAATGCTTATTTATTTATTTATTTTCTGAGCGAAAAAAAGAGACAGAGAAGAGATAAACACCCACAGCAGGGTCCTGATGCCACAATCTACCTCTGACTTTAACCAACCAGGATTACAGGCTCATGCATGCTTGACCAGAATATATAGGAAGACCTTTGCATATGAACATGGGGCCTTCACATATATCAGTGTTGTAGAGCATTGTGTTACCAATGCCTCTTGACAGCTGGCTGTTGTGCCTGTATTATGTCAGGCATATTTGTGCTTTCAGGTGCCTTGTTTCACTTCGTCTTCAAAACTCTGACATGATCATCACTTTCTTTTTCAGATGAAGAGACTAAGAGTCAGAGATATGAAGTTATTTCCCTAAGTCAGAGATATTAAGTGATGTCCCTACAGTTATGCCACTAGAAGGTAGTGGAGACCAGATTTTAAACATCTGTGGGGACTGATTTGTGAGGGAAGGTAAACAGATTTAGAATAGGCTTGTTTGAATAATTTTAGTGAGGTCTGGGATATAAAGAATGAGCCCAGGTTTATGTTTTCTGATTATGAGGAGATTAGGGCAGGCAGACCCAGAGTCAATGGAAAAACCTGCTAAAAGAGCCTGTTGGGGAGGATGCTCTGGATTGGTTGCTTTGCATTTGAAAAGTATTCTCCTAGGAGAATTTCCTGTCTCTAGGAATTGATCAACCCTGGGATAGGCAGTCCCTCCAGGGTCAGCAAGGTCTCAAGATATTAAAACATTGGATTACAGGAAATAAAAGACAATTATTGGTGCTAAGCATTTAAGAGGAGGCAAGAAGCTAGTAGAAGTTTAACAGAAAGAATGAAAGAGAAAAAAAGATATCTTTACTTGAAATAAACCTTAAAGACTGCTTTAAGAAATTACCCTGGCAGAGGAGTTCACATTTGATTGGGTCAGACTATAGAACAATCTATGTTCAGAAAAACCAATGGAAACAATAGATCAAACAGAGAAACAGAAAATTAAAACCTGCCTTTGATAGGATCTACATGTTAGTCTTGGTAGACAAAATTCCAAAAAAAACCTATTAGGTATTCAGGAACGTCATGATGTATTTTTCTGTTTTTCTATGCAACAGTGGGTCATGACTTTCCTGACGATGCAATATTATGCATATTTTCAAAGAGCTAAAGGAAACTATGTCTTTAAAAGTAAAAAAAAGCAGGGGGCATGGCGTGCCCTTACTTTCCTTTTCTTTTTGTCATAGGCTGGATACCACCAACACTTTCCCTAATAGGATAGAGAATTGGAGAAAAAAGGATTGAGACATGCCAGGTTGGAGTGGGAATTAGGTGGGTTGTGTTCTCTCTCTTTCTCCAAAGAAAAAAGAAAAAAAAGGATATCAGTAAAGAGAAATAAAGGATTAAAAAATGGCAATTATGAAGTAAAATTGTAATAAACAAAGTGAAAGTTCAGTAGAGGGACTCAATGATACACTTAATCTAGTGAAAGACTCAATAATTCTGAAGGTAGATCATTAAAGATTATGAAATCTGAAGGATAGCAAAAATAAAATGAATAAAAATAAACAGAGTTCTGGAGAAATGTTGAATATCATTCAGTGCAACAACATAGATATAGTACAAATAGAAGGAAAGAAGAGAGCAAAAGGGGCAGATTTAATTCAAATATTAGAAAATTTATGTTTATGGGACTGAAATGTATATAAATGTCATACAGATGATAAAGGTAGTGTGAAGGGCCTTCAGAAAGTTCATGGAAATATGTACTATGAGGAAACTATGCATTAATTTCATTTTTTTTGCACCAAAATAGACTCATACTTTAATTCCATTTTTCCAAAGCTTTTTGAAGTCCTTTTGTGTAGTAGTAGATAACTTCCTGTTTGATGAAAAAAATTAATCTGCACATCTAAGGAGCTAGGAAACTCCAAGTAACACAAAGGCAAAAAATCCATACCTAGCTATATAAGAGTTAAATGTTGAAAGAGAGTGAAAAAGAAAATCTTGAAAACAGCAAGAGAAAAATCACTTGTCTTCAAGGGAACCTTAATAAGAATAACAACTGATTTCTCATCTGGAACAATGGAGGACACGAGCAATAGAATGCTATATTCACAGTAAAGAAAAAAACTGAAAGCAAAAAACCAAACCAAAACAAAACAAAACCCAGTAACTTGTAAACCAAGAATCTTATACCTAATGAAACTGACTTTTAAGAATGAAAGTAAAATAAATTTATTTCCAGATAAACAAAAGAAATAATTTGTTGCTAGCAAACCTGCCTTAAGACAAATATAAAAGTTCTTCCTGC
>NW_006159814.1:3554869-3555515 GCF_000334495.1 Tupaia belangeri chinensis
AATTAAGTAAACCTAGACAGTAATTCATAACTATATAATAAGGCTGACTCCATAATGCAGCAGTTAGAAACTGGATCTCACGTGGCTGACTGGTGTTCAAATGCCAGCCCAACTGGTTCACACTAGGTAAGGGCATGCATATAGAATCCTGACCAGATGAAGAATTGGAGGAAAAAAGATTGTGGCATACCAGGCCCAATGTAGAGTGCTTTCATCCTCCCTTTTTCCCTGCCCCCCTTACATGCAGATATGACCTCAGTGCAAAAAAAGAACATAGAATGTGATAGAATGCCAGTAAAAATAATTATGTATGCAAATATAAAATAAAATTGATTTGCCAATTTTATTTTTCTTTTCTTAACCAACTTAAAAGAATTTATGTTAAGCAATATGTGCACAATCATATTATTGGGCCTGTAACACTTAAGAATGTACTATGCTAGGGGCTGGCAGATGGTTTGGTGGTTAGGGTGGCTGGACTCCCACATGGCTGACCATGGTTCAAGTCTTGGACCTGGCAGCTTGCTTTCTCACTTTCCTTGTCTCTCTCTGGTCAACTTCAATAAAGTAAAAAATAATAAATTAATAAAATAAAATAATTATTTTTTAAAAGAAAATTCTTTTGTTTTTAACATCTCTTATGTTA
>NW_006159814.1:3558993-3586902 GCF_000334495.1 Tupaia belangeri chinensis
CCTGCTGAAATTAAGTAAACCTAGACAGTAATTCATAACTATATAATAAGGCTGACTCCATAATGCAGCAGTTAGAAACTGGATCTCACGTGGCTGACTGGTGTTCAAATGCCAGCCCAACTGGTTCACACTAGGTAAGGGCATGCATATAGAATCCTGACCAGATGAAGAATTGGAGGAAAAAAGATTGTGGCATACCAGGCCCAATGTAGAGTGCTTTCATCCTCCCTTTTTCCCTGCCCCCCTTACATGCAGATATGACCTCAGTGCAAAAAAAGAACATAGAATGTGATAGAATGCCAGTAAAAATAATTATGTATGCAAATATAAAATAAAATTGATTTGCTAATTTTATTTTTCTTTTCTTAACCAACTTAAAAGAATTTATGTTAAGCAATATGTGCACAATCATATTATTGGGCCTGTAACACTTAAGAATGTACTATGCTAGGGCCCTCAAAGGTTTTTCCAGTGTTTCCCTGAACCTTTAAATTCCTGTTGTATCTCATAAAAATCTTTGTATGGGGGCCAACAGGTGGCATGGTGGTTAAGATGTTGGACTCCCACATGGCTGACCATGGTTCAAGTCTTGGACCTGGCAGCTTGCTTTCTCACTTTCCTTGTCTCTCTCTGGTCAACTTCAATAAAGTAAAAAATAATAAATTAATAAAATAAAATAATTATTTTTTAAAAGAAAATTCTTTTGTTTTTAACATCTACTATGTTAGAAAGAACAAATGAGAGAAGTGAGAGCAATACTATTAGAATAACTGACATCAATGATAATTGGAATTCACGGGAATAAATGAAGAGAACTACAAATAGTTTTGGCAAAATAAGCGAATGATAAATTGGTCTACAATAATATTAAAAAATTCTGTGCTTCAAAGGACCCCATCAAGAATCACAAAGGACAACCACAGAATGAAAGAAAATGTTTGTAAATCATATATTTGGTAAAGGAAATGCATCTACCTTGTAAAATGAACTCTTACAACATTTTAATCTTAATAATTAAGTCATAATAATTAAAAATGGGTAAAGGATCCAAAAAGGACATTTTTCCAAAGATACACAAACAGCCAATAAGCACCTAAAGTGATGCTTAACCTCCTTAGCCATAACAGAAATGTAAATCAAAATTGCATTGGGTGAGATGGCTACTGAACTTGAGCTGTGAAATTGCTTTCTCCCTCCAGATTCATTTTCAGTGGGAAAGGCTCAAACCCAGGCCCATCCTGAGATGGCTACTGAACTTTGAGCAGTGAAATGTTTAATAAAGATTTTCTGCTGAGACTTCTCCCTCCAAATTAATTTCTAGTGGGCAGTGCTACCTCTACCTCTGTATGCTTCTCTCTATCTCTTTCTCTCTGTGTCTTTTAATTTTTTTTTTTTTTTAATTTTAAGGTAAAGTATTCTCTGGACTCTCAAGTCCCTCCTTTATTTTGCTAATTGGTGTCTTCCTCATCCCATTTAGGAAAGGCACAAACCCAGGCCCATCCTGAGATGGCTACTGAACTTGAGCTGTGAAATATTGCTTTCATGCTATGCAGTTTTCATTTTTTTGCTTTTTAAAATTAAAATATAAAGTTTATTATTTTTTTCTTTTTTCTTTTATTTTTCTTCTTGCTTACTCTTCTTTAATTCTTTTCCTTTTTTCTCTATCTTTATTTCTTGGCTGCTCAGCCTCCATGTACTGAATATCTAAACAAGTCTAAGATCGTTGGTCATGTGGGAGTCCAGCGCCCTTAACAACCACGCCACCTGCCAGCCTCAATGAATAATTCTTAAAAAAGTACTGATGCCTAGGTATTGTTTCATACCATATAAAAATCAGAATTTTGGAGATGAGATGCAGACATCAGTAATTGTAGAAGCTTCCCCAGTGACTTGATATGTAACAGGAACTGAGAATCCCTTGCCTGGAGGATCTTTCCTTTCATTCCAATTTTAATGGAATCCTGCTACTCTATCTTATGATATATGTTGTGCTCTACAAAGAAAGAAAGCTTAGCAGTCTGCTACTATTATAAATCCAGTAGGCAACATAACAAACTAAAACGTAAGTTGTCATTGTCTTTCTAATTCCATGTATATGTTTATATGTGTATTTTATAAAGTCCCCTTTCACTCTCTCTTCCCCCAAATCTGATGGATTTTTAAGATTGCATTTTTTTCTTACAGAGTGAAAAATAGATTATATAAAGATTTTATGTTCCTTGGGAAAACCTGAGTCCATGAAGATTCCTAAACTGTTCTTATACTCTTCCTGTAACGAGGTAATTATTTTGTCAAGTGTTGGGCTAAGAGTTTTATCATGTGTGCAACACTGAATTAAACTGTTGCACGATAGATATGGAAGCAATTTAGCTTTCTTATTTATTAAATTTGATCACTTGAAATATCATACCTCTTAGCCATGAGCATTTGAATTCACTTTAATGACTCCAGTTGCTTTAACAACTGCATCTTGAAAATGGTTTCATGTCTTACCCTGAATGTCAAATGATTGTGGGCTACAATGTAATAATATATATCTTTTTGATAATTCCTGGGAGTAAAATAAAACCTGCTCCAGTCAGTTGTTTCCATGGAACTTTCAGTTAAATGATGAGATGTAAGATGAAGATTAGAAAACACTATGTAGAAATGTATAACCTGATATTTTTAGAGAGAAGATTCACCCAAGATTTCTGAAAGGTTAACTTACAGAAATATATTTAATGAAGTTGAAACCTTTTCCTACACATTCTGAGAGATATAAAGTGCCTCTATTTTGTTTTATAAGGAAACATGAGAAAGTGAAGGTTAACAAATTATTGGATTTTGAAAGAAGCGTAATCATTTTGTCTAGTTCCCCATCATGCTCAGGAATCATTCTCTAACTTGAGTTCTTAGGCTGAAATGCTGAAAATCCTTCACTTACTAACCCCAGACACACCACCTGCTTCCCTTCCCCCTTTTTAAAGGTTTTTGCCATACAGTACACCGAGAGAAACAGAGAAAGACAGTGAGAGAGAGACTCAATAGAAACCATTTCCGATTTAATTGTGAAACCATTCCTGATACAATGTTTTTGTTTTTGCCATCAGACATGTAGGCAGCTGCTATTCCTCATTTCTTTCTCTATGTGCTCCAATGTGCCCTACACTGAAAACAAATAGACTGGAAATCATATAGTATAACCATTTAAGAAAACAGACAAAATTAGTTATTGAAACAACTGGCACTAAAAAATTCATTTCAGAAAAGAATTTCATTCATATCTGTCAGTCGTCTATCATTTTCTGGCTCCCTCTGGCTCAGCTGATGACAAAATGGACCTTTTCCTTCAAAAAAGACAAAAGGACTGAAGACTGTGTGAAACAGTAAAATAAGTCATGTTCACACTAAAATTATGCATTGCCGTTTGGTCCAAATCAGTTGTCATAACTTTTGTGCTAAATAAATTTAAGTCATGTCTTGCTGGAAAAAAAAAAGATTAATATGACCAGAAAAATCATGAACATTTGTGATTATTTATATTTTATTTGGCTGAATAATATTGTTTCCATTCTTTTGTTTTAAGAACCTCTAGCAAGGGACCAGCAGGTGGTGTGTTGGTTAAGGCACTGGGCACTCCCACATGGCCAACCATGGTTCAAGTCCTGGACCTGGTGGCTTGCTTTCTCACTTTCTCTCTCTCTCTGGTCAAATTAAAATAAATAAATAAATAAATAAAATAATTCTTTTAAAAGAAAGAACTACTAGAAGACCATCTAATATGTTTGTGTTCAGAAATCTTTCAAAGGAAGAACTCCCTTTCTTCTGAACTAATCCTAGAATAAGTAATAAATACCATCCTTGTTTCCTACTGATATCAATTTTCACAACCTTCTCTCAGAATGTTCTCTGACACATAAACACAGATGACTGTGTTTAACCATTAGACATTCTCTATTTTATTCTTTCAACAATCCTTTTATGCTCTTTATATGTATGTTTATATGTGTATGTATATATGCATTTATTTAGAGACTTGGTACCCTGAATTATTCTGGAGTGAACAAGAAATGGCTGATGAGAATACAGGAACTATACCAAAGTTACAGAAGTTAATAACAGCAATGACAGGATAAACACAAGAAAACAGGGGACACAGATTAGAGCTTACAGTAGTTATATAATTCACATATATTAATAAGCTATACACTTGAGTGATCTATTAATTTGACTTTAAGGAGCCAACCTAAATAAACTTGGTTAGTTACACAACTCACAGGGACTATAAGATAAACTTAGGGGAACAATAATTAATCTTGTTGCTGAGACCAGCCAGCCCTTTTTTCCTAGAGTACTATAACAAGTTAATATTGTCAGAACCAGCAGATGATGTAATGGTTACGCTGCTGGACTCCCACATAGTCTACAGCAGTTAGAGTACTGGACCCGGTGGCTTAAAACTCACACCAGGTGCATGTGAGCCCAAAATCTGGAGAGGAGATGGGAGAGAAGGGATTGTGGTGTGGCCATCACCCTTGATTTCTCCCTTTCTGTTTCTGTCTCTCTGTTTCTCTGGTGAACTCACACTCCCTATAGCAAAATTCTCTCTTTCTCTCTCTCTCAAAAAAAGTGAGTTTGATGCAATCTAGGGATGTTACACTCAAAGATAAGTCTATTCACTTCCTGAATCAAGAGTTTTTGGGTATATTGATTGAAAGTGCAGTTGTTATCAGTAATGATGTTTCAACCTATTTTAATAATGTTGATGATTCTTGATGTACCCATGTATACATTAAGTGGTCAATATATAAAGATCAAGGAAGACTCAAATACTCTAGATACATGGGAAAGTTTTGATTAGGACAAGTTCCTTTTATTGTACTCATATGTTAAAGCCCTATGGTATTTTTACATACCATCTTTACTGATGATTTACAGTTATGGAAAATTTCCTGCCTTATTTAACTTTGTTTCTAAGTTTCAGTTTACATATTATGTTCAGTTCAGATCCTTTCCCAAATCTGATCAAAGGCAAAGCCAATAGAATTACCTAATAGTAAATATAGAGTGTGAGAGAAATGAAGTAGTTGAGGATGAGTCTATGTGTTTGACCTGAGCTACAAGAAGGATGTAACTGCCCTTGCTGGAGACGTGAAGATAGTGGGTATGGGTAGATAGGGCATAGATTTTGGTAGGAAGATAATCAGTTTAGGTAAATTAAGCTCAATATATCTCTGTAACATCCATATGGAAAATTTGAGAAAGCAATGAATACAAGAATGTGGAAATAGGAGAATTGTCTGGTCTGAAGTTACTAATTTCAAAGTCATTAAGTATAAATATTGGGTTATCATAAAAGTCATGGTATATTTTTTTTTCCGTTTTTCTGTCCAAAAATGCATCATGACTTTTCTGACAACCCAATAGTATTTTAGATGATAGACTAAATGAATGAATGTAAGATGGGAAGAAAATGGTCCAAAGGTGGGAACCCTGAATCATCCTACCTTTATGAGGTTGGAAACATGAGGAAAAATCAGCAAATGGGATTGAGAAATGACCAGTGATGCAGAAGCAAAATCAGGAATGTAAGGTATCTGAGAAGCCAAATGTTCCAGGTATTTCAGGGAGAAGTAAGTGATCAATGGTGTTAAGTATATCTGAAAAGTCAAACTAGAGGAGAACTAGGAATTAATTATTAGATTTAGCAAAGTGGAAGTCATTGCTAACATTGGTAAAAATGGTTTTGATTTAGTGTTAGGAGAAAACCTGACTGAGTTTGAGAGAAAATAGGAGGAGAGGAGTTGGTGGTTGTAATATCAACAACTTTAGAAGAAGTTATATTGAAGAAGGGAACAGGAAAATGAAGTTATAGCAGGACCAAATGGGACCTTGTGAAAAAATTAAAATGACCTAGATAGGGAGGCAAAGCATTAATGGCACAAAGAAATGTGGCATTATCTGCTGAAGATATTTTGTAGTTTTATCAACTGTACTAGGGAGAAATATTCACCTGTTGAAATATCCATTTTGTAAGACAAATAATAATGTGATTGAATGTATAAAAGAAAATTAAATGAAAAAAATAAAAGAAAAAAATTAAAATGGTAGAAATCTCAGCATATATTTATGCTGATAGGAATGTTTGGGTAGAGAGAGAAAACTAATGGAGGGGAAATTTCTGGAGGATTTTCTTGAATGAGTGAGAGGGAATAGGCTTTAGTGGAAGTGTTGCCTTAGTGGGGGTACAGTATGTTCACCAATGATATAAAGAGTAAGAGAAGAGAAGGGACTTGTAGATAATAGAGGTGGTGAACTACAAAACTAGGCCATCAGCTGACAGTGAGGACTGGGTAGGAGCTATTGCATGTTTGAGAAGACAGGAGAAAGTATGTAGTAGTTATCTAAGGAAATTAGAATGATTGCCAGGTTCCCTAAAGCTTCACAGTCAGATTAATGCTTCTAAATTTAAGTGAGACTAGTCAGCATCCTTGTGTACTTTTTCCAGCCATCTCAGCTATTTGGATAGAGGATTGTGGCATAGAAAGCAGTTCATTTTAACCAGGGTTGGAGGTTTTAATGTTTCATTTAGGATTATCATCTATAAGAAATTTAAAAGTGATTATGTTTCATATTGTGCTTTGCATGGTAGTAACTTATCTGCTCATTCTATAAATATCATTCTCAGACTCCATGGCTAGTAAAACATACATGGTTATTGTGCCCTGGGAGTTTACACATGGTTGTGCAAAAGAAATGTTTTGGAAGGAAAGGTGACAAGCCTAGATTCATAGGTCTGGTATACTGAAGGCAGAAATAATCCACTTAGACTGAAAAATGAGTAACTTTTTAAAATGTTATGCATAGGTACAAATAAATTATATGACAATTATGCCCAAATGTTTAAGTCAAACATCTCAGTGTCAGGACTCTTCTAGACTATTAAATTTTGTTTTGTAGAATCCAACAGAGCCTCCATATTGTTCTCTACAGTAGCTCTACTAAATTATATTTCTACCAACAATGTAGGAGAGTTCCCTTTTTACTACAGCCTCACCCGTACTTATTATTCTTTATTTTTTTAATCTTCACCATACTGACTGGGATTAGGTGGTTTCTCATTATAGTTTTGATTTGCATCTTCCCTATGATGAGATGTTGAACATTTTTCATTTGCTTTTTGGCCATTTGTATGTCTTTCTTAGAGAGCTGTCGTGCTCATTTGACAATTTTTAATTGGGTTAATATATGGAGGTTCCTCAAAGACTTACAGCTAGAACTACTATATGATCCAGCAATTTCACTTCTGGGTGTCTACCCAAAGGATAGGAAAACACTCAGTTTGAAAAACACTTGTACATCCATGTTTATTGCAGCATTAGTCACAATTGCTAAGAAATGAAACCAACCCAAATGTTCATGAACAAATGAATGGATTGAAAAAGTGTGGGATGTATATACATCAGCAGAATGCTACTGAGCCAAATAAGAGCCTGATTTTTTTTTTTTTTTATTTGGAGAGGTTTTTGCTATAGGCATTGCACACACCAGAAAGACAGAGACAGAGACACAGAAAGTGAGAAATCACCCCCTCCCCCCTAGGGGGGATGGCCATGCCACAATCCCTTCTCCTCCATTCTCCTCTCGGGATCCTGGGTACACACGCACATGTGCCTGGCATGAGTTCAAGCCACTGGATCCAGCACTCGAACTGTGGTCGACTACATGGGAGTCCAGTGACATAGCTACTGCACTAACTGCTGGTCCCAAGAGCCTGATATTTGATAGAAAGTGGTCAAATATAGAAGATTTACTGCTAAGCAAAGTAAGCCAGGCTATGAAAGAGAAGCATTGTATGTCCCCACTCAATATATATGAAATGTGGGCACTCTATGGCAGAAACTAAATGATAGGAAGGTATAAAAACATGGAAAACAATGATGATACTGGAGACAGGGAGGAAGGTGGGAAATGGGGGAGGGTGAGAGGCAGGGAATCAAGGAGAAGAAGAAAGAAGCAAATGATTTAAGGGACTCAAAGAAGAAAGAAATCTGTTGATTATAATGTACATGGTAATGTCTTTGATTGAACTGGTATGCAGTGTATTCATGATAGGATAATTCATTTGGTATGCTGTAATGATACACAGTGATTGAATGAAAAAAATTAAAAATACAGAAACAGAGCTTTCTTTTATGTGGGTTATATCTATTGATGTTTACATATTAGACATGGAAATCAGTGAACTCAAAATTATTTAATTAATTTTAAAATAACAGTAAACCCATTGTACATTATATAGATTCACAGAAAAAATATAATTCTTGGGAACAGCAGTTAGCATAAAGGCTATGTTGCTGAACTCCAATGTAGCCGACCGTAGTTCGAGTCCTGTACCCTGTACTCGGTGGCTGAAACTCATGCCAGGCATGTATGCATGCGTGCCCAAGATCACAAGAGGAGACTGGAGGAGAAGGGATTGCAGCGTGACCATCCACCCCGGGGGGGGGGGGTGATTTCTTGCTTTCTATCTCTCTGTCTCTCTCTGTCTTTGTGGCAAGTGCACACACCCTATAGCAAAAACCTCTAAAGAAAAATAAGAAAAATATAATTTTATGAAATTTAACTATATATCCTCCAAAATGTTTGGTCTTAAGTGACATTGTTGTACTTTTTAAAAAATATTTTTGTGCTCAGTAGATGCAACTGGACTCTTATCTCTGTTTCTGCATTTAATCTGTGATATCAGGCATCATATAAATTCTGGAAAACACCATACGGTTGTGAGAAGATGAACACAAACAAGGCAAGAAGAAGTTTAATGTAACTGAAAGAATAATTATGACTTTATGGATACTTCAAAGGTTTTTTTTTTTTTTTCTTTTTTTGGGAGAGATTTTTTTGCTATAGGGCACGTGCGCTCGCCAGAAAGACAGAGAGAGACAGAAAGCGAGAAATCACCCCCCCCAGAGGGGATGGCCTCCCTGCAATCCCTTTTCCTCCATTCTCCTCTCGGGATCTTGGGCATGCACGCACACACACCCAGCATGAGTTTAAGCTACCAGGTCCGGGACTCGAACTGCAGTCAACTACATGGGAGTCCAGCGACATAGTCATTACACTAACTGCTGGTCCCATTCTTCAAAGGGTTTTGAGGGACTCTATGGTCTCTGTTCACTTTGGCTACTCTCAGTGATAGCTAGTTAAAAAGTGAAACAAACATGGTCTTAGTCTGTGGGTACTGAATAGGAAAACAAAATTACCCAGTGATTTAATTTGAGTAAAAAAAAAAAATATATGGATAATTTTTCTCTTATTTTATTTTTTTCTTTTCTTCAGTGTGTTTTTAAAAACATGGAATTAGTAAAATTTAAAGAAATTTGGAATTCAGCTATTCCAGTTCACTGTCCCACCCTGGAAGCTGAGTTCTAAGTAAGTGACAGTCTATGGTCTCAATGAGGGGTAGAGGTAGCTACCTGTTTTAAAATAGAAAATGGGGAACCAGCAGATGGTGCAGCGGTTATATTGCTGGAATCCCACATGGCTACTGCAGTTTGAGTCCTGGACTTCGTGGCTTCAAAATCAAAATGTGTGTGTGTGTGTGTGTGTGTGTGTGTCCAAGATCCTGGAGGGAGAATGGAGGAGAAAGGATTGTGGCATGGCCCTCTCACTTGGGGATGATTTCTCACTTTCTCTCTCACTGTGTCTGTCTGTCTCCCTCTGATGAGTGCACACACTCCAAGGCAAAAACCTTTAAAGAAAAAAAAATGGAAAAAAAATACAGAAAATGGACATTTATTAGAGTTTTTATAACAATGATATACAATTAGTATGAAAATTGAGTATGTCAAATAATAATAATTCATCCCAATTTGATCAGTTATTTACTATCAAACAAGGTTAATGTTTTGACAGAACACACTACTAATTACCCAGAAGTAACTACTTAGAGATGCGCTATAGGGTCTAGGAAGGATTAAAAAGTTGCCCTTGGATTTTCTTCATAATTTCAAATTTTTTTAAGTCATAATGACAATGTGGCATAATCTTCACTTGCTTTGTGAATATCACAGGCAAGAATGAAAGGGAAAAAAAGGAAAACAGTGAAAAGCCATTATAGAGTTTAGGGTTTTCTAAAATTCATTTCTTTACTAACTATGGTAATAAATACCCCTCTGACAGCAAATGCTACTTAATGGTCAGCACTTGGAGCTGCTATAAGCCTTCATTATCCATTACACACTTTAATTACCAGCTAAGAAGCAGCATAAATCTCAACTCCATTCTTAAAGGCAAATGCAATATGTGTTTTTATCCAATGCTAGATGCAGCTGATTACATGTACATACTCTTCCTTCAACACTATACACATTACAGGGGATGTTTGGAGGGAAGAGCAAATATTATCTGTTTTTTTTAATACAGAATAAACATTCATTACTCAGCATTTTTTAATAGTTGAGGTAATGTATAATCAGTAATCTAGCTATAAATTAAAAATCTATAAGTAGGAATTTGAGAGATAAGACAAACATGCCTTTACTATCCTTTCCTCACAACTTTTAAAGATAGTTTTTCTCATTTTTAAGAATTGGTATGTGCTTTCATGAGAGAGAAAAGGAACAATCGACTGTAGTCAATCTTGTACTTCCTTTTCTATGATCATTTGTTTGTTTCAAGGTACAACAGAGTATCATTCCTTAGTAAATAGGTACCTTCACAAAGGTTAAAGATTTTCCCTAAAGTTAAAGGTGAAAGTTTTTATAAATATAACATTCAATGGAGCCTCAGAAATGTCTTGTAGAACAAAAAGTGCCCAACATAACCGATATTCTAGTACCTAGTACAGGGATTCTCCAGCATGGGCACACATTAACACTGCCAGGGAAGATTTAAAGAAATATCCCCAGTGCCCTGGCTACATCTCAGCGCGAAATCAGCATCTCCATAGTAAGACTCAGCAGTTAACATTGTTTTTAACTTCCCAAGTAATTGTAACATGCTAGGAAACTGCTCAACTCACCGAAGACAAGAAAAGCATAGTCCTGATCTTCAAGAAGAGCAAAGATTAGTACGTAAGACAAATATGTATGTAGAAACTTGTACTATAATAGATGAGATGTAGAATATATATTTTCAAATTTTTATGTACTAGGTTGTGGGTAGAATTTACACACATGTTATTTCTAATCCATTAAACTACTGTAAATGTATCATTATAATCATTTTAATAGGTGTTGAAATTAGATTTCTAAGAGGTTAGTAAATTGACTAAAGTCATATGCTGGTAACTGACACAGTAGAAGTTTACGTTGCGTCTTTCTACATTTAAAGCCCGGACTTTTCCCATATAGTATGCTGCTTTTTGGAAGGCTTCTTGAGGCATTAATACTTCGGTTTCTAGGGAGAGGAAACTTGAATATGTGGGCAATAGATAAGTAGACTCCATGGAATGCCAAGGACACAGGGCCATGAAAAAACACGGCTTATTTGGAAATTATTCACAGTTCCATGAAGCTACCTGGAGTGATCACTAATACTTTTAGTAAATGATGGAAAGTAAAACTCTAAAAGTAAAAAAGGATTATATTATAGATTTTTTTTGGAGATATTTTTGTTATAGGGTGTGTGTGTGCTCACTGGAGAGACAGAGAGAGGCAGACAGTGAAAAATCATCCCCCCCCCCAGGGTAGGTGGCCATGCCACAGTCCCTCTCCTCTGTTTTTTTTTGGGATTTGGGGCATGCACGCACATGTGCCTAGCATGAGATTCTTTCTTTCTTTCTTTCTTTCTTTCTTTCTTTCTTTCTTTCTTTCTTTCTTTCTTTCTTTCTTTCTTTCATTCATTCATTCATTCATTCATTCAAGGTTTTTGCTATAGGGTGCTTGCACTCACCAGAAAGTCAAAGAGACACAGAGACAAAAAGTGAGAAATCATCCCCCATAGGTGATGGCCACACTGCAATCCCTTCCCTTCCATTCTCCTCTCAGGATCTTGGGCATGCACGGACATGTGCCCAGTATGAGTTTAAGCCACCAGGTCTGGACTTGAATTGCAGTCGACTGCATGGGAGTCCGGTGACATAGCCATTATAACTGCTGGTCCCAACCCAGCATGAGTTTTAAGCTGCTGATCTGGGACTTGAACCGTGGTTGACTATGTGGGAATCCAGTGAGTTAGCTCTTACGCCATCTGCTGGTCCCCTAAATAATGGATTTTAAATACTTTTTATTTAAACAAAAATGTTGAGATATGAAGTACACTTACAGTGACTCGAATGCCAAGTATTTTGTTTGCTTGTCAGCTTCTTTTGTACTGGGAACGTGACTAAGCCATTTAGAGATTTGCCCTACTCTTCTCCCAACCATGGTTGCATGATTCTTATATTCTCTCATCTACTGTTTCCTGATTCCGAACCACTAACCTTGCTTCAAAGTTCTTCCCCAAGGTTTCAGACTAAAAGTGAGGAAGAAAGTGCCCTTCTGTCAACAGATGCTGTGGGATAGGAAGCCCAAGAGCTGCTGACAACTGTGGTACTGCTAAATAAAGGGAAAGTGAAAGAAAAGCAGAAAGCAGTTCCTATCTCTGCATTTGTAGAAAAGCAGAGATAGGAACTGAGAATCTCTTGATTTTGACTGCCCTTCAGGCCAGCTATATTCCTAATTGTATTATGCTAGTGTACATGATTCTGTAGTAACTAACAGCCCCCAAAGCATGGTGATTTAAACAATGCAGGCTTATTTCTTGTGTATACAATGATATATCATGGATCAGTGGCACGCTCTGCTCCTCTCAGGCTTATAGGGGCTCAGGTGTATAGAGGAGACCTTTTTCAAGTGTTGTCTCTCACCATGCTGGGGAAAAATGAGCAAGCTCTGAAGGACCTCTCACTAGTAATTAAATGCTCAGCTTAGAGATGTCACCTATCCCGTGTGTTCACAAATCATCCACTAGGAGTTACACTAGGAGTAGTTACATTGCCCGACCCAACCACAAGGGGGCCGTGAAGTACATACCAGCAGCTCTAGTGACTCTTAGGGTAACTTTCTTCCAGATTGTTTTTGCTTTTTCCTGATTCTTCACATTCCATGAGATTCTTCACATTATTCTTCCTATTAATTCTTTTAATTTTAATTTAGGACATTATCTTTTATTTTCATGAAGAATCAATTTCTGCAAAGTAAATGATTCTCAAAGGCTTTTAGGGTAAGAAGTCCTCCTTGTCACTCTTGACCAGATCCTAAGGGACATTCATTTTCATCACTTTCAGGTGTTTCTTCCCTCTGCTGTGTCAATTACAACTCTGTTAGCTGCCTTCATTCTGCCCAAAACATATTGCCACAACTTATGCAAAATACCCTCACGGGCCAGGAGCTTTCTTTTAGTGGATATACCTGGTAACAAATGTGACATCTCTGGTGTTGTCTCCTTTCTCACTTAACACTATTTTCCAATGTTTATCCCTTAAAACAATTCTTTACTATTTTATGGATAGGATTTTGGGAGGAAAGAGAAATATTCCAAGTAGATTTTTATCCCCCACCCCTGGGCCTCCTCTAAATTCTAACTGGATTCAACTCAATTGAATTTAAAAACTCTTGACAAATGTGAAACTCTTTATGATACTGGGTTTTCAAACTGCATCAGTAGCATGGGGATGCTGCAAAGAGTGCATAGTTCTATGGAATAAATTTATTTCAAAGTGAATATTACAAACAAAACATTCTTTCTAGGAACTGCAATATATTTTCTTGTTATACTAGAAAAACCAATCTTGAATCTACAGATAGAAAATTTGATTCGGAGAACCTGTGAAATATTGTGAAATTACATTTATCTGTATTTTAGCATTTCTAGGATCTTTTCTACCTAGCTCAAGAATTACAATACAAAAACTAACTTACCATTGGGACTCAATAGAGAAAAATAACATTTTCAGTCTTGTCAGGTCATTGATTTTATGACATCAACTTATTTTTCCCTAGGCTTCAGAAACCTTTCCAACTTTTATCCCTTCTTTTCTCTGTTTTGTTTTGTGAATCCCTCTGGAGATCTCATAGATTTTTTTTTTTCCCTCCCAATAAAAGTTAGAAGTCTCTTGGGAATCTTTCAAGAGATCATAAGAGTGATAGTAAAAGAGTTTGTTCTCCAAGCAGTATGCATACTGCATTGTACATACAGAAGCTATTTCTTAGGTTATTACAGGTATTGGTAGATATACCATGCTGATAATCAGGATAAATGTTATGCTTTTATTATAGTCACCACTCAGAGAGAAAAAGCCTCTGTGACCGACTGCTTTCCTAGTTCTGAAAGAAAATTATATAGAACTGGGAATTTACTTTCATATTTTAACTGATAGCTGATAAAGCATGTATTCCTTTTCTTTTTTATTAGGAATAATCGATTTGTGGTGCCCTCAACGTAACTGAAATGTAAATACTTATCACCTGTGGAGTACATGTAGCTTAACCCAAATTTCCAATGTCCTGCAGTGAACTATATGCACACCTACACTTACACTTAAAATTTTTATTAAAAAATGCAGTAGTCTGATTATATTGAAGCAGTAGTCTTCTTAAAATGAGTTTGGATGACAAAAATTTCTTTAGTTATTGGACTAGTCAACCCGCCTCTTCCTCTCCCACCAGTGCTATTAGCTTAGTATTTTATATTAAGAGAGCTTAAAGGAGTCTTAAGAATAATGAAACTACTTTTCTTTATTGGATAAATAAAGCTGAGACATTATAGCGATGCTATCAGTTTCACTATAAGGAACTTGTATTTTAGGAAAGATAAATGTAACGATCTAACTCAATATGCACTTCTTGCCTTAAAAATTCCTATTCATCTATATGAGAACAATTTCATGTGTGTTACTTCAGGTCCTAATATAATCATCACCAAAGAAAAATGTGCCATACAATTATTCACCTGCAGCAAACAAAAATGGTTTCCCTTTTAGAAAAAGGCTTTTAGATTTGGGTTTTATAGACAGAAAAGGACATACAAATTGCTGCAGTGACCCATTCTCTTCTTTTCTCACTGTAGCGTGTAGATGAGAATACTCTCAGGGTTGAGGATTCTCTTTTAGTATTAGAGGAATAAAAAAAGTTTACGGAGAATGGAATTAAAGTACAAGTTAATTTTGTGCAAAAAAAATTGAAATTCATGCATAGCTTTTCATAATGCACATTTTCCACGAGTTTTCTGAAGACTGCCTTGTAGAGATGATTGGTGATACGTATGAACTGCCTTCTCCTGGACCATGACACAATTGCTGTTACTCGCCCTCACCACCACTTGTTCTATGTTTATTTTCTGGGTAAATTATGAGAGTTCAATTTAGAGCTCATAATGTTAGCAGCTGGACAAACAGGTGGGCACCACAGCAGCGCCCCATTGCAGAAGCTCAGGCATGTTACAGAGTCTCCTCTACACACTCACACCCTCCCGAAGTAGGTCTCTCCTGTTTGATTTTCCCAAATTTCCTAAGTTGTTATTGGTTGCCTTTCCTCCCCATCAGTTTATTTATTATGAAGATTGTCTTGGAGAAGTAGAAAATAATATGAGCTCTATTGCTTTAACCTACTTAATGTAACAATATTTGGTGAACAATAGAGGTCAGCAAATTTTCTGGTCAGGTCTTCATGACTAGCTTAAGTTATTTCTGTGATTTTCTTTATTCAGTAAATATTTATTGAGGTTGACCATGTAGCATGTGTTTTTCTAAGTGCTGAGGATATAACTGTGAACAAAAATAGATTATGCCAGTATTCTAATAGGGCTGGATTTTGGGTAGGGAAGAAAATAAACAATTATATGTACCAGGAGGTGATAAATGCTAAGAATAAAGCTAGAGCTGGGCAATGAGATCAGATAATGATGCAGTGATAATGATGCTATTTTGAATAAGGTCACCTGGGAAAGGCTGTTTGATAGCTTGCCAACTGAGCCAAAACCTAAATGTAGTGAAGAAAAATTCATGCAGATGTTTTGGGGAAATGTTTTGACAGTGGAAACAGGAAATGGAAAGGCTTTGAGAGGGTGGCTGTTTATCCTAGTGGAGGTGTAGGAAAAAAAAAGCCATTGTTGGTGAAGTTAAATTAGGGAGGGTAAATGTGGGACAATGTTAGAGGGAAGGGAGGTGAAAAAGAAGCAGGTGTAATCATGTAGGTCATAGTAAGGCTTTTAGTTGTTTTTTTTTTTTTTTTTAAGATTTTTAGGCTTTTGGGTTTTATCTTGATTAGTCAAGTGAGATAAGTTGGAGGCTTTTGAATTTGGAAATATAAAGTCACTATTTACCTTACAAAATATTTGGTAGATGAATGAGAAAATGAATTGGAGTGGGTTCAAGAGAGAATGGAATGAAGTAAGTGGAGGAATAAGCATAGCTGATACTTTTTTCTTTAATTTTTTAAAATTTCAATTTCTTTTATACATTCAATCACATTACTTAGCTTACAAAACATTTGATAAGATACATCCCTACATAGTTGCTATTTTGGAGGTTTGCTATAAAGAGAGCAGAGACTGTTGTTAGAATAGAGGAAGGGTTTGTTCATTTAGTTTGAAGTGTTTATTTTGTTTCTTTTTGAGATGAAAGAGACAGAAACAGAGAGAGATGCCAAGAACTGTATCTTCCTGCTGTGATCCAACTCTAACTTCAGTTATTCAGGATCAAGGGCATGAACATGTTTGCACACACCTGGTGTTGAACTGTTTGTTATTATTATTATTATTATTATTTTGGAGAGGTTTTTGCTATAGGGCATGTGCACTCGCCAAGAAGACAGAGAGAGACAGAGAGACAGAAAGCGAGAAATCACCCCCTGGGGGGATGGCCACACTATAATTCTTTCCCTCCATTCTCCTCTCAGGAGCTTGGGCACACACACATGGACCTGGCATGAGTTTAAGCCACCGGATCTGGGACTTGAACCGTTTTAGCTACATGGGAGTCCAGTGACATAGCCATTAAGTCAACTGCTGGTTCCATGAAGTGTTTATTTTTCAGATGGGTTTATATCACATCACTTTTGTGTGCTGAGGCAAATGAGAATAAAGGGGTGTATTGTTATTCCAAGTGAAGGAAGAAATTTCTGGAGCTAGGTTCTTGAGTAGGTGAAATGGGAAAGAATTTAGTGACTCAAGTGGAGAGGTTTGCCACAGGAGCTAGGAGCATGTGTCTGTTACAACAGGAGGAAAGGCAGAGTGTATGAGAGTAGATGCAGGTAGGTTAGTACAGGTGGGGATTGGAGCAAGTTATTGGGCTCTTAAATACCTAAAAATTATTTAAAAAGCTGTATTATAGCTTTTCTAGTTGATCGTAATGTACAATATCCAGTCCATCATTGCTATAGATTAAAGTTCTCCATTTTCTATTTTTTTTTTTTGAGAAGTTTTCACTATAGGTTGCTTACGCTTGCCAGACAGACAGAGACATAGAGACAGAAAGCGAGAAATCACCCCCCCCCCCAGAGGGGATGGTCACGCTGCAATCCCTTCTCCATTCTCCTCTCAGGATTTTGGGCACACACGCACACGCACCCGGCGTGAGTTCTAAGCCACCGGGTCCGGGACGCGAACCGCAGTCGACTACGTGGGAATCCAGCAACATAGCCATTACGCTAACTGCTGGTTCCCTCCATTTTCTTTCTTTTTAAAGCAGACAAGACAATAAAGAAATATGAGGCTAAAATCTGGAAGAGATATGAATACAATCTGAATTTTGGGCAGATTTTCCTTATAGAGTATCTCCCAGTTCTAAAAGACATGGCTAAAGAGGTGAAATGATAAATAAAGCTTTTTGTAACCTCATGAGGAATAAGGGAAGAATTAGAGTAGGACCTCTATTAAACCCCTCCTCTCTACCCTACTTAATTCCCTTTTTGAGTGGGGCCCTGAAACACTTTCACAATTAGAAAGGGTAACCAGAGGCAAACAAACTTTCATAGGGATTTAAATTTAGCTTCAAATTACTTCTGTTTCAGTCTTATTATTTCATTAAGAAGATGCTCTAGTATTGCCATGTACAAAAATCAAGTGTTAATTCTCTGTGGAGGAAGATAATATATTGCGCCTTAAGTTATTTTTACAACTTGTCATAAAATGTCTGACACTCAATCAAAATACTTAGCCACACAAAGGGATAAGATAATGTGGCTAAATGTAAATAAAAAGAATAAACAATAAAAGATTAAGAGATGATCCAGATAATAATGAGATCATAAACAGTTTTCAAAACAACCACACCAAATATATTAATCAAATATTAATATATATTAACCACATCAAATTATATATATATATATGTATATATATATATATATATATATAAGCCTTGTACAGGACTGCAAATGCTGAAGATGGAAAAAATAAAACTACAATTTTAAAAGTCACTATTTGAAAATCAGAATGAAATTAATGACTTTAGCAGTGGATTATATGCCACTAGAGAAAGAAATAGTGGATTAAATGATAGGTCAAAATAAATAAATAAATGATCAGTTTGAAGCAAGGAGAGGCAAAAGAATAAAAAATATGGAGAAAACGTTAAAAGATATAGGAAGTATGGTGGATAGTACCCCATAATAAGTTTAAGTAATAATTGGAAAATTAATGATTGAGAATTTCTCAAATATGATCAAGATCAGCAAACTACAAAATAAAGAAGCCCTACAAACCCTGGCAGGGTAAACAAAAAGAAAGCTACTTTTAGGACAGTTAGAGTAAAGCTGCAAAAAGAGACAAGGAAGAAATATATTTTTTTTTTTTGGAGAGGTTTTTGCTATAGGGTGCGTGCGCTCGCCAGACAGAGAGAAACAGAGAGATAGAAAGCAGGAAATCACTCCCCAGGGGGGATGGCCACGCCGCAATCCCTTCTCCTCCATTCTCCTCTCGGGATCTTGGGCACGCACGCACACGCGCCCGGCGTGAGTTTAAGCCACCGGGTCCAGGACTCGAACCGCGGTCGACTACGTGGGAGTCCAGAGACATAGCCATTACGCTAACTGCTGGTCCCAAGGAAGAAATATTTTTGAAATCCAAATGGAAAAGGACATATTATCAAAGGACAGTACAACCAGTAGTTGCTTTCTCAATAGAAACAATGGAAGTCAGCTGGCTTCCAAATGACGTAAGTAGGTAAATATCCAAAATCTTCTACTGTAATGAGAAATTGAAAAATTCCAGTAAGAGGAAAATGCAGGGCCATACAATGGCATAGCAGGAGTGTAAAAGGGTACTACTATTTTAGAAACTGGTATTTTTAAATAAACTCTTACCATATGACACAATAATTTCTTTCCTTGATATATGCCAAGAGAAATATATATATTCTTAAGAGAAATAAAAGTACATGGCCATGCAAACATTTGGTTCTAGCATTTCATTCATAATAGCCCCAAATTGGGAAGCAACTTAGTTATTCATTAGAAAAATGGATAGACGAATTGTGTTATAGCCATACTATAGAATACTTATCAAATTAAAGGGAATACTCTATTAAATCATGTAAAACATCAAAGAATCTCAAAAATAGTAAAAAAAAAAAAGTCAGATATAAAGGAATACATACATTTCAATGATCTAAAATTCTAGAATAGGCAAAATAGTGACAGAACATCACTCGTATTTGTTAATATTAATAAGCGTTGGTTTTGGATAGTGTGATTCTTGATAGTTTATTTAAATATTTTTCTTGTTTGTATTTTTGACTTTTTCTTGAGAAAAACTATTGTATACCTATTTTGGTGTCTCCGTTTTCTATAGTATTTTCCTCAGCCAGGTACCCATGTACTAGCATATGCTTTAATGGGGCAATTATGCTGAGAGTCTTTGAGAAACGTATGAATTTCTCCCCACATAGAGTCAATCTGTATCACATCCAGGGAATTATTCTTTGTACATGAAAGCTCTCTAGTTTTCTTTTGATGGTTTTCACATTAGCACTCTGTCAGACAAAAATACAGAACCAGAGCTATTAATAGCTATTACTATATGAAGGGCAGGTTTGCTTAAAGTCTTTTTATTTGTGGTAAGAAAACACATAGCATGAAATTTATCTCTGCCATTTTTAAGTGTAAAGTTCAGTATTGTTAAGCATATTCAACAACGGATCTCCAGAAATGTTAGAATTCTTTAATAGCCTAGCCTCATTATAAAACTCAAAACCATTATCAAAATATTGAGTTTTTAATTTAGAGGTATATTAAATAGGCTTATGATTGGTATTTAATGCATGATCAGAAATTTGGATTATTTTTTCTTTAGACTCATTTGTGATAGTTTTCTGTGCAAAGGGAATTCTGGCTTTCTTATTTGTCTCTTTAAAATTCAATTATGGCATGAATTTTAAGTCTAACTTCTTTAATAATATTAATTTTAGGTAATACCATTAACAGGTTGATAGTCTGCAGTTGTGGATGAGTTCAGTTGCTACTGCACTACAAACGCACAAAATGCGTGTGATTAAATTACCTCTCTGCTGGCCTCTTTCTACAGTGACAGAGGATATTAACTGGTCTCTGAAATTATAATAGTACTGGCTCCTTCACATATCAGGATAAATGATTTTTATAGATTTGACTTAATATTTCAACATGAACCAGTAAAATAATTTTAAAAATGATTTCAGAAAAGGAGTGGGTTATGAGAGGTGAGTATGTCATGAAAGCCAACTATTCATGACTCAAGAGGCAACTTGAACTAATTAGTGTATAAGAGCTAAATTCAAGCCAGGCAGTCAGAATGTTGGGTGTATGGGTTATGCCTTCTCTCCCAGATGCACATCTGAAGATAGGGTATGCAGGCCCAACCGCAGACAGGCTTTACTTTTGGTGTCTTTCTCTGACTCTTGTCTGGGTGCTCTCATTTCTTTCTGGTTAGATCTTATTTCTCGTGTTATTACAACAGTCATGTTCTTGTTAGCCACCTGCCAAGGCACTAGAGGCGAAAGGTCTGGGTAACTCTGGGCAAAGTCATTAGACAGTCTCCTCTTATGCAAAAATGCAGAAATAATATCCACTTTATATATTTCTTGTCAGGATTAAATTAGGTAATTAAGTTGCTAGAAGAAAGATCCTGTATTTTCTGAGAACTTTTGTGTCAGGGCTAGCAATGTGTGAAAAAAGGGCTGTTAGATTTAAATTGCCAGTAGCTTGTCTGTTTTTGTTTGAGGGAAAAATACATTGTTCCTTTGTTTGGATGAAATCTTTATTTCTTGGTTATATGTCTAGAAAAGCCAAGATTCTATTCTGGAACAGAGATCTTTAACATTTGAGGAGCTAACTGCTCTACATAATAATGTAGTTTAAGAGTTAACATTCTGTGTGGCATTGTTCCTCTTCCTACTGAGCATTTTACCCGGCGACACGTTGTCCTTACCTTTGCTGTGGGAGAAATAACAAGTTTGCCCTGTACACACACTTGTGAGAAGCCTGACTCTGTGGGGTGCAGGTGAAAGGGCACTCGCACTGCTGGTCCCTCAAACTCAGGCAGCCTGGTAGCTAAGGTGGTAGGGCCTTACCAGGGGATGCTTGGTGCTGAGTGATCCAAGGCAGTCACATCTAGTTCTCAGTATAAAGCATAAGCTTATCTTTCTATTTTGTTATCTGCAAACATTTAGTAACTTTGTGCTAAATGCTGAAGGTTCTAATTAACTCTGCTTTGGAGAGAGCCTGTGTATTCCTATACTGGGAGAATAAGAAATTGCTGAGAGGTGATCTACCTAGGGACAGTAGAAGGCTGCTGAAGTGATAAGAGGCAATACATATTTGTAGAATATACATTTTTTATGGACTTCCAGAGATACTGGTGTTCCTGAGGTCAAACAGTACAGATTTGGATTATTGTATGTTGGGTATCCAGACTAGTGAAATGTCTCTGTTAAAAAACAAAACAACAACAACAACAACAAAAAAAACCAAAAAAAAAACCTATTTGCTTTCAAGTTATTTATACCTACAAGAGATTTTTTTTGCCTACAATGGTCTACATTGAAAGAATGATTCAAGAAGAGTGTAATGACACTTCTTGATGTTATTTAGGTATTTAGATAATATATATATTACCACTTTTGAATTATTTGAATTATACTTGGTAGTTTATTACCTTCTTTTAATTGGTTCCTGTCAAAATAAGCTATATCTCAGTGCTCTTCCATCTCTGCAACCGAGTTTGGAAGCCAATCAAGATTTAGATCTGTTTCTTGGCTTGAGTCCTGTGCTTACTTTTTGTCTAGTCATGTAGTGAAAGGAATAAAACATCTTCTTTGTTGTCATCCCATGGTATTAGGTAGAACAAGTATTTAGAGTGAAGATATAACTTTATCTCTTGTTCTCCCTTATCTGGCAACCCCCTACTGCCAAGGCTCATTCTAGTGCTTCAATAAAATGTTGTGGGGTAGGGCCAACAGATGGCGTAGTGGTTATATCACTGAACTCCCACGTGACTGACTGTGGTTTGAGTCCTGGGCCCAATGGCTTGAAAATCACTCAGGCTATGCGTGTGTGCATGCCCAAGATCCCAGGAGGAGAATGGAGAAGAGATTGTAGTGTGATCATCGCCCCAGTAGGTGATTTTTCACTTTTCCTTTCACCTGTCTCTGTCTCTGTCTCTCTCTTTCCAGGTGAGCACAAGTGCCCTATAGCAAAAACCTCTTAAAAAATGTTGTGGGGTAAGTGATATGAGCTATGGAGAAAGAAAGTAATGCTTCCAACAGGACTTGAGAGACGACAGTTTCTGAGTGAGATGCTGTGTAATCTTGGGATTTCAACTATAGGCATGGGGCAGAAATTGGGAACTTCAAAAGAAATGGCTCTGAACCTTACTTCTCTAGGTTTTTCAATCTACTCATCAGTTCTTGGGCATTTATGTTTATTCTATGTCCTAGTAATTGTGATTAAAGTTGCAATAAACATGAATGAACAAGTGTCTTTACAACTGTTTTCTTGTTCTTTTTGTGTAAAGTGGGTTTACTAGGTCAAATGGTTATTCTATTTGTGTGCTTTTGAGGAACCTCTCTATTTTTCCTTTAATATTTTAGAGAGGTTTTTTTTTTTTTTTTTTTTTTTTTTTTTTTTGTGATAGGGTGCCTGCACATACCAGAGAGACAGAAAGCAAGAAATCACCCCTTGGGGCGGGGGGTGGGGAGGTATGGCTGGAGTTTAGTCCCTTCTCCTCCATTCTTCACTTGGAATCTTGGGTAGGCACACATGCCCAAACCATGATCAACTATGTGGGAGTCCAGCAACAAAACCATTACACCACCTGCTGGTCCTATCATATTTTCTATAGTGACTGTACTAATTTAAATTCCCACCAACAGCATAGAATGGTTCCCAACTCTCCCCTCCATCCCCCCCTTTTTTTTTGGTAGATTTTTATGCCATAAGGAATGTGTGTGTGTCGGAGAGAGACAGAGAGAGGGAAAATGAGAAATCACCCCTATGGCCATACTACAATCCCTTCTCTGTTCTCCTGGGATTTGGGGCATACATGTACATGTGCCCTGCAAGATTCTCAAGTCTCCATGTCTAGGATTTGAACTGCAGTTGGCCATGTGGAAGTCCAGTACCTTAGCCACCATGCCACCTGATGGCACCTAAGCTTGAGACTTTTCTAGGCTGTAGGAATACCTATCTGTGGTATGCTGAACTGGGGGTGGTGGTAGTGATTTCTGACTTGAAGATTAGTGAAAGTCATGTGAAAGGGGGCTTTACAATGAGTAGTCACAGAAGGCCAGAAGGGTGGTATCTTAAGAATTAGAAATAGACTAATTGTCAAGATGTCACCACTTTAGAACTGAGTTCTAATACTGGCTTATACTATGTGGTATTTTTGAATTTATGTCTAGATTATTGCAGAGAGAAAATGATTTGAGGCATATTCTGTTCCTTCTTTTATATATATAGATGGCCACACTGCAATCCCTTCTCCTCCATTCTCCTCTTGGGATCTTGGGCACGCACGCACACGCGCTCGGTGTGAGTTTTAAGCCTCCAGGTCCGGGACTCGAACTGCGGTCGACTACATGGGAGTCCAGCGACATAGCCATTACACTAACTGCTGGTCCCGCTTCCTGGATTTTTTAAGAAACACTTTTTTTTTCTACAGTGTTTGGCTTCATAAGTTTTTATCTAATATGATTTGTAGAGATATATTTTTTGCTGTAACCAACCAAAGTTTGATGCATTTTTAAGAGAATTTAAATGGTTGATTATCCTGGGTATTAAATATTGACTTAAGACTATTGATACTGGCCATACTAATTTTTTATTTATAAAATAATATGGAAATGCTTTAATGTTATGAGGACAATTAAGCAGTACTCTTCTTTGATGAATTTATGCCCCATAACCTATAACAGCTTATAACCTCTGAAGATTATTACAGGAGAAATGAAAAAGAGAAGTAGTGATTAGTTAATTGAAAGAAATATGTTTTCTTACAGTTTTTGACTGCAAGGTTAGCTAAGTATAAATTTTTTATTTTTTAAACTGAAAACCTTAGGACTTCTTTTTGTCCTCTAAGCTTCTTTATCCAATAATTTATTAACAATTAATTTAATGATGTTGGCATGTGGTGTGGTGGTTGGGACTCTGGATTCCCACATGGCTGACTACAGTTCAAGTCCTGGACCTGGTATCTGCTTTTTCACTTTTTCTCTTTCTCTGGTCAAATTTTTAAAAATAATAATGATGAATAAAGTTAAATAAAATAATTCTAAGATAATAATTTAGATATATTGTGCATTTTAATTTTAACATCTAAAAGGAAGAATTATCCCTGAAAACTATTATTAGTCATTGAGGCTCTGAGATGGTAGGGTACCATCCTGCTTCATAAAGTCCAGAGGAATTCTAACTCCAAACATATGATAGATTTTGGATTATTTAGCTGTTGAGAGCATTTCCATGATGATTTCTAGCATATTTTTTGCCTAATCTTAAACATGAGTGTTTTCTGCCACATCTTCCACACGTTTTTCTTTCTCATAGAAACTGTTTTGGGTGATATATAATGGCTACATATATTCATTCTTATTCTTTTTTTTTTTTTTTTTTTTTTTTTTTTTTTTTTTGAGAGAGATTTTTGCTATAGGGCATGTGAGTTCACCAGAGAAAGAATGTGAGTTCACCAGAAAGAGAGAGAGAGAGAAAGAGAGAGAAAGTCAGAAATCACCCCATCAGGGGGATGGCCACACCACAATCCCTTGGGACTTTGGGCATGCACACACATGCGCCTGGTGTGAGTTCTAAGCACTGGATCTGGACTCTAACAGCAGTTGACTACATGGGAGTCCAGCAATACAACCATTATGCCATCTGCTCGTCCCCTAAAAGCTATGTTTACAAACAGGTAGAATTGCCTAGCAATTTGGTTTGTTAATTTTTTAGATGATATCTTATTAAATACTGGGTTTTTTTTTTGGGGGGGGAGAGGTTTTTGCTATAGGGCGTGTGCGCTCACCAGAGAGACAGAAAGCAAGAAATCACCCCCCAGGGGGGATGGTCACACCGCAATCCCTTCTCCTCCATTCTCCTCTCAGGATCTTGGGCACGCACGCACACGCGCTAGGCATGAGTTTAAGCCACCAGGTCCGGGACTCGAACTGCGGTCGGCTACATGGGAGTTCAGTGACACAGCCATTATGCTAATAGCTGGTCCCTTAAATACTATTTTAAAAAATTATATAAATTTAAACACAAAATTTTTCATGAATCATCTTGTTTTAATAACTGTGAGTTTCCCTGATCTTGATGTATGAAACTCATCCTGACATTTATGACAGTAAATACTGGAAAAATATAAGGCATATTTTTAAGTACTAAATTTTATGTAACAATAGCAACCATTTAATTAGTACATACTATGAGTGAAGTACTTTTTAAATGCTGAGTTAATCCTTACAGTAACACCCTATGGCAGATAATACCCTCATTACAAATTTGCAGTGAGGAGGTTAAAGCCCACAGACGTTAAATTAATTTCCAAAATTCACATGGCTAAGTTACGGATATGAAACTGGTATCTGAATCATTTTTCTTAAGCTCTACATTTTGCCATTTAGTAATTCTGTATACAGACAATATTTATGTTAAGTTGTCTGGAAGCCATATGTTAAGAAGCAAATCAAATGGGCGTGAAAATAGACTTTTATAATCAAATTCTTTCATAGAGTATTACTGGTATGAATAACACCGAGAGTAGGTAGTTTTGTTCTCGCTCCTAGTTGCTGTAGAGCTGATCCAGTGTGTGTTATTTGTGGCTTCACTAGCAGGCTGTAGTTGGAGTGACTGGGACCACCAACACCTGCTTCCCTGGCTACGAGACTCTGTACTGTTTTAATTGTTGTCAGAGATGGATGGCATCCTGAGAATTCTTCTTGATTATCTCTTGGGATATATTCTTTTTATTTAGGAAGCAATTTCTTCCTTCACAGAGTTTTCCTTTCTTACACAGTGCTAAATCCCAGGCACTGCAATAAGATCACTAACCCAGCAATTTAGGGGGAACTTCCTTAGGTGCTGCCTAGTATAAACAGCATCTGACAGGTCCAGGAAAACAGCAGGTACTAACCAACAGGGAGATTTAGCACAAAAATGCCTACTTGAATTTCTGCTTCTGGAGGAATGGGGTAGAAGAACACAATCCAGGAATTAGGATACATGGCTTTTTAGTACCAGTCTACTGATAACTTCTTGTGGAACTGCAAATTATTTAATCCCTTAGGGCACCTGTTTCCTCATTTGTAAAAGAAAGAAAATGGATTCCATAACTTTACGTTGCACAGTTCTGATATGATTAAATGACTTGAGGTATTTTTCTTTTTTTTTTGCGAGGTTTTCGCTATATAGGGCACCTGCGCTCGCCAGACAGAGACATAGAGACAGAAAGCGAGAAATCACCCCCCAGAGGGGATGGTCATGCCGCAGTCCCTTCTCCCCCATTCTCTTCTCGGGATCTTGGGCACACACGCACACGCGCCCAGTGTGAGTTTTAAACCACGGAGTCGGGGATGCTAACCGCGGTTGACTACGTGGGAGTCCAGCGACACAGCCATTACGCTAACTGCTGGTCTGTCCCCAATAACTTGAAGTATTTTGAAAAATGTAAGGCACCACATAAATAAAACTTGGAAGTACTTTTTTACGTACATGGATATGAATGTAACGATGAAGGCTTATGGGAAATGAAATCCATGCAAAGGAACTGTGAGGTGTGTGAGTCCTTTCTTTGCAAGGAGTCTGATGGCTTGAGAGAATATGGTGGATGATAGGTTATAGGGAAATTTGGCCTCTTCTTTCGGATTTCTAGCATGACATTTTATTTTTAGGTTTATTTTTCAGTTTAGTTGATTGTAGGCTTCTCCATGAAGGTGCTGCCACCAAGATAAAAGCAAAAAGGTATTATACCAGCTTAAATTAATTGTAAAGGGCAAGAAAGAGATCCCAAAGAACTATACTTTTAAATGTTCTGTTAGGTAACTTCGGTTAGGGAGAGAGATTTATAGCATGCAGAATTTTAAGATGACTTTCTGCCTTACTCCAACCCAAGATTCCCTGCCCTAATCTCTGAATTTGTGAATATAATGATCAAACATGCTTACAATTTATATGTACTTATTATTGCTAATCATTTAATTTTGAGTTGATCAAAATGGAGACTATTCAGGTGTGCCTAATATAATTACAGGTATCCTTTATAAGCAGAAATTTTTCTTGGTAGCAGAAGAGAAGTCAGAGAGGTCCCAAGTAGGAGATGGATTTAGCATGTCCTTGCTACCTTACAGAAAGGAAGGAACACATGACAAGGAAAGCAGGTGTCTTCTGGAAGCTGAGAGCGAGAAAGCTTTTTTTTCAGTCTTAACAACAATAAGAAACTGAATTATTCCAACAACCTGAATGAGCTTAGAAGTTAACT
>NW_006159814.1:3587043-3598398 GCF_000334495.1 Tupaia belangeri chinensis
TTTCCCAGAGGTTCTATGTAAAAGCTCCACCTGGCTGATAACTTGATCTCAGCTTTGTAAGACCATAAACAGAATATAGTTAAACCTGCCCGGGGTTGACTTACACATTGAAGAGCTAATAAATTGGTGCTACTTGAAGCTACTAAGTTTGTGGTCATTAGTTATAAAGCAATATAAAATGAATACACTATTGCCTATATATTTGCTTGTACATTCTATTTTTTTCCCTGGTTTGACACCTTTAGTTTTACCTTTGATTTATTTGCTCTCAAAAGCTCTGTAACACATGTAAGCAGTGGCGTGCCTGGGAGTCTAGATCTTTTTCTTTCAAACTGATTTTCCATGAGTACTCTGACTTTGAATGTGGATGAGAAATATTGATGTATTTTCATTCAATAAGGAGTCATTAAGTGCCTATTATGCGCAAAGGTTCTTCTAATACTGGGGATAAAATAATGAAACAGATACTTTGTTCTTACAGAGTTTGCATTCTTGCTGGTAAGACAGGTAATAATCAAGTACAAACTGTAGCATCAGGTATCATAAAATATAGAAAGTATGGGTGGAAAAGTAAGTTAGCAGCCAGATCTAGTTGGCTATTACAAGAAATTTAGATTTGATTGGGAAGTTATTGGAGGGTGTTGAGATAGGAAATGACCAGGTCAAATTTTCATCATAAAAGAAGCACTCTGGCTGCTCTGCAGATAATAGATTTTTGGATGGTGGGGGTGGGAGACGAGGATGGAAGAGATGAGGGGAACATCACAGGACTATAAGAAAGAGGTTTAGAGGAGACATACTAAGGGCCACCATTAGGTGGTAGAGGTGATGGAAAGTGATTAAATTTGTAATATATGTGGAAACACATCTGTATATGTGCACTTATATATCAGAGGTGGTTTTTGAGTGATCTGCTCAATTTCTTTATTTCCATACATTTCTGCATGCCATCCAACATTCCGATTCCAATTTGGCTTTGCTTATTACATATATGATTTTATTTGCTACTTAAAATAGCCTTGAAGTAGATATCTTATTAAAAAATTTTGTTTACCTCAAACATGACTGAGAGAGAGAGAGCACCCTCAACGGAGTCTCTGCACTGTGATCCGCCCCCCAGCATCTGCCAGTCCTAGATGATGGGTACCTGAATGCCCAGTGCACTCAGGAAGGCTTCCCTAGAGCCTTCCCATGTGACTCAGCCTTGCAAAGCATATTTTACTGCTGTGCCTTTGTCAGGCCCTGAAGTAGGTATCTCTAATCATATTAAAATTATTATATATTATGGAATTTCAAGGTTGTATGAGAATAAGTAAAATCGTATGAGTGTTTTCCAGTGGCTTGATGTTGAATCCCTTCTGTAGTCCGATTTTTCTTGAAAACTAACCATGTACTTTCCTTTAAGACTTTGTTTTTTGCATGTGGCTCTTGATCCTGATGTTGGAGAGTAGGATCTATTGAAAGCAGATAAATACAATTGAATTAGAGGTCCTAACATGGACTTTTTATTTGCAGACTTTTCTTCTGCACTTACAACATTACATAATGGCATAGAACAGAAAATGTCACTAACTCTGGTCCTGGTTTTTATAAGCACTGGTGCCTTTTCTGAGTGTGCCCCCAGAACAAAGAGACGATCTGGTAGACTATTCTTTGTGATGTTGGAGTCAGATCACACTCTTGTAGGGTCACTAGTTGAAATCAGAATGCCATGTTTTATTTCCTCTTCTGACATTTGATTTCAAAAGCTCTGTACCACATGCAAGCAATGGAGTGTCTGGGCATCTAAGTACTCAGAGAAATAAGCGAAGAGTTGCAAACTGGGAAAGATTACGAAGGAAAAAGCAATGCAAACTATTTTCTTATTAACTGTGAATGAGATCTTGCTGTACATGTGTTTGTCCTGAGAAAATTTGGAGAAAGAAAAACTAAATATGCATATTTATAAACCTTTTTTTCTGGGAACTATTTGGAAACCTTTAAATTAAACAAAAAATAGTTGTTTTTTAACATTTTCAGCAACAAAGTCCATCTAACCTTTTATATATTCTAGGTGATACTGCCATCCACTGAGCTAGCCTGGTACATGGCCTTTGTTTGTACAGCTTCTGAAATTTTAAGTCATTTATTCATTCATTATTTTTTTTAAAGAGAGATTTTTGTTATAGGACACATGCACTCACTAGAGAAACAGAGACAGAAAGCAAGGAATCACTCCCCCCCACACACCCCCGGGGGATATGGCCACACTACAATCCCTTCTCCTCCATTCTCACCTTGGTATTTTGGACATGAATGCACACATGCCTGGTGTGAATTTTAATCCACCAGGTCTAGGACTTGAACCATAGTTGAATATATGGGAGTCCAGTGATGTAACCATTATGCCATCTGCTGATCTGCCCTCATTCATTATTCTTTAAAGAAAAATTACATTATTTTTCTATAAAACAGCAAGGCTTTTTTTTGTCTCAAAATTGGATGATAATGGAAATGGTACTTGTCATTTATTACATTCCTATTATGTGCCAGAGATTTTAATTTAATTCTCATCTAACTCTTGGCACCTTAAAATGTAGGTGTTGGGGACAGCTGATGGCATAGCAGTTACATCGCTGGACTTCCACATGTCCAACTATGGTTTGAGACCTAGATCCAGTGGCTTGAAACTCATGCCAGGCTCATGTGCGTGTGTGCCCAAGATCCTGGGAGGTTATTGGAGAAGGGATAGTGGTGTGGCTATCTCCCCTGCAGGGTGATTTCTCACTTTCCCTCTCATTGTCTCTGTCTGTCTCTTTCTCCAGTGAACACACATGCCCTAAGGCTAAAACCTCTTAAAAAAAAAGTAGGTATTAGCCTTACTTAACATGAGGAAAGAAGGCTCAGAGGAATTAGTAAATTACTAAAGCTCAAGCAGGTAGTTGTTGTCTAGGATTTAAATAAGGTTCTGCTTCTAAAACCTGCATCTTTCCATTACACTCATTTGGAAGGGACAATGATGTGCGACCAGCAATAGTCACATTACAAGGCGGTATGTGATGAGCGGCCTACTCTGACAGTATGATTATGTATCAGGGATGGTGGCATTTTAAACCACAATGGCCACAGTAAGTGCCCTTTTCTTTATTTACCAGTCCCTTAGATTTGCCACATGATTTCTTTTTGACCTCTCTACTTAGTATATTATCATCTCTCCTTTTTATGCAAAAACCATGAGAGTCCTTATAAATGAAAGAGAAAGAGAATTGCTCTTTAGAAGTGTTCTCGCTAAAAAAAAAAAAACATTTTTGCTAGTGGAATGGATTTGCAGTCTAAAATACTTATTTTTACCTCATTCCAGTCTTAAGAGATACACTACTTGTGTTTCAAGATTGTTTCAGTGTATCAAATAGGTATGCAATGTCACTTTCTTGTTTTCAGCAGTAATGGCATATTTGATGACTCTACTCTCAATTTGTTGATTTAGAAGGCTCATGAAGACCCATCTGGCAGCATCCTGTCTGCCAGTGCCAGCTGGTAAGGCACATGGTGATGCGGGCTAGAGCTAAATCTTCCTGTCTTGCATCATGTTTGGATCACTTTTTGGTATATACCATGTAAACATGTACTAAAGCATAGACCGTATTTCTAGGTATCTTGATTAAATCATTATCATTCGGGTGAGATAAAAGGTGGTAACCTATCTTAATACGCTGCAGTTTTGTAGGACTATTAAAGAAACACTTAAATGCAACAAATATTTAAACCAGAGTTGGCAAAATTAGTCCTTATTAATAATTTCCCCTACATCTCTGTGTTTTTATTTTTTGTCTTTCCCTGTTGGTCTGCAGTTTCCTGAATAATGAATATGTGTTCCAAAGCATAAAATGAGTATTGGATTTTTTTTTTTTCTTTTCGGAGAGGTTTCTTTGCTATAGGGCGCGTGTGCCTGCCAGAAAGACAAAGAGAGACAGAGAGATAGAAAGCTAGAAATCACCCCCCCCCCAGGGGGGATGGCCATACCACAATCCCTTTTCCTCCATTTTCCTCTTGGGAACTTGGGCACGCATGCAAACGCACCCAGTGTGTGAGTTGAACCCACCGTGTCCGGAACTCGAACTGCAGTAGGCTACATGGGAGTTCAGCGACATAGCCATTATGCTAACTGCTGGTCCCAATATTGGATGTTTTAACTAGTTGGCTTTGGATTGAATCACAATATGTTACCCACAGTTGATCTTGGACAAGTCACTTACATTCTATGAATATCAGTACCCTTTCTAGAAATATGGGAGCAAACATGATGAGTCCCATTTATTTCTCAGTTTTAAATATTTTAATTTTTAATGGGCATGTAATAATTGTATGTATTTATGGAGTATGGCATGATATTCAATACATGTATATAATGTGTAGTGATCAAATTAAGGTAACCGGCATATCTATCACTCAAACATTTATCATTTTTTGTGTGTGTGTTGGTATCATTAAAAATCTTGTTTTCCAGGGAACCAGCAGTTAGCGTAATGGCTATGTCGCTGGACTCCCACGTAGTTGACCGCGGTTCATGTCCTGGACCCAGTGGCTTAAAACTCACGCCAGGCGCATGTGCGTGCGTGCCCAAGATCCCGAGAGGAGAATGGAGGAGAAGGGATTGCGGCGTGACCATCCCCCCTGGGGGGTGATTTCTCGCTTTCTGTCTCTATGTCTCTCTCTGTCTGTCTGGCGAGCGCACGCGCCCTACAGTGAAAATCTCTCCAAAAAAAAAAAAAAGGAAAAAAAAATCTTGTTTTCCAGTTATTTTGATAAGGTGGTGTGTGAAGACTGGTAACATCCATATGAATATTAGTAATGAATATTAATATTTCCTGCACTCCGAGGAAATATGAAAATTGACCACATAAGTCAATGAATAACATTTAATAGGTTCTTTTATATCTCTATCAAAACAAAAAGAAGTAGCATAAGGTTCACATGGAATAGACAATTATACATATTTATGGTATTTCCTAAGGGCTATTTAGCCCTTTTTGTATCTTTAATAATATGGTAGAAGAGGGTCTATGCCATTTGGACATTCTGCAAAATATGGCCTTGGTCTACTGTAACAACAACATTGTGTTCATTGCTCCTCGTGAGCAAGTAGAGGCACGTCCTTTGAGGTTTTAGTGAGACTATACACTTCAGAAGTGAGGGAGAGGAGATTCAAAAACTAACCACATTTGTGGCGTTTTTAGGAGTCTAGTAGTGGTCCAGGGAGTGCTATGACATCCTCTTAAAAGTAAAAGATAAATTACAAATTATTGCATATTATACCCCTTTCCACTTAAAAAGAAACCAAGCAACCCCAGTACTTATTAGGCCCCTTTGTGGTGGTACAAGTAAGCATGTTCCTCACATGTTCTTACTCATTTCCTAAGTGAATAGTCAAATTGTGGTTACTGAGGGACTCCTATTCTCAATTCAATACAAGTTAGCAGGTCCTTCCAGCATCTAGATTGCAACTGTATGCGTCTTCAATGTTTCCCTCTTTGTAAACCTAGTTTCTTGACCCTCTTATGGCTACTGCACCATGTAAATGTCCATCTCAGAGCCCATTTCACAGAAAATCTGATATGAGATAGTTGATATGTAAATATATTGTATATCCATAGATACATACCACATTTCACCAATACTTGTTTGGGACTATGGGGTTTTGGATGATATCAATTTTCTAAATTATGTTGTTCTGCTTTTCTAAGTTTTTCCACGATGGTCATATATTACTGTTGCAGTCAGATTAAAACAGTAACTACTACAACGTAAAAAAGAAAAAGAATATTTCTTTGGAAGTCACAAAATTTAGGTTCAAATGCTGACGGCGTGACTTTGTCAAATAATTTAGCAGTTGTTTGGTACATTTTCATCTTCCGTAAGATGTGGATAGTCATTATACAACTTGGATTTTTGAGGAGGAGCAAAATGAGTATAAAACAGAAAAATTAGTGTACTACAGAGATATGAGTTTCTGATTTTATTATCTCTTGGAAGTGTTTCCTACTGTTTTTATTTTTATATGTTGGTACCCAATGAGAATGATACTGGCTTAAAGAGGATCATTATATACATGTTATTTATCTTTTAAATAAAGATTGGAACAGGACCAGTTCCTTTGTACCTTGATCAAAACTTTTAACATCCTTCATAGGATAAAGTCAATAGCTGGTTTGAATTCTGCCACAGTTCTGTATATAAAGTCTGTGGTTATATTTGAGACTCAAAGCCAGAATACTCAAAGCCTTCAAAATAAAGAATTCCCAAGGCATTTCTCTAGCTATTGGGACATAATAAATGAATGTTCTTTTCTCTCTTTTTTAAAAAGTTTATTTCTCCCATGAGAGAGACAGAGAAAGGGACCCAAATAGGGTCCTCATGCTGTGACCCACCTGTCTCAGCTTGGCTGGATCATGAGTATGTGCATATACTTGGGCTCACAGAGGTCCTGGGTCTTGAACCCAGGATCATTTCCATGTGCTTCAAGCTGTGATACCTCTGCTCCACCTCCTAACAAGTGCTTATTCTGTGAGGAATCCTGCTTTCTCAGCTTCCTGAAAAAATTCTTTTGTTATAATATCTAGTAAGGTTGGGATACTTTAGGTCTTATTTACAGGAGTCTTTAACATTTCTCTAGGCAGCACTAACTGTATATGCAGTTAATTAAAAAATTCTGTCTGTCTCTAATTCCAGAAAACATCTGTTCACTGTGTTGAAGAAATCATTTTCAATTGAAATCTGTGATAATTACCTGTAGAGTCAACCTTTTTTTGTAGCTAATTTAGTCTGGTTTTGGTCAAAACTAATTTGAAGTGATAGCATACATTTCTATGTCTAATCCTTGACTAAATAGATTTTCCTTTGTGATGAGTGATAAAAGGAGACAGAGCACGTCTAACAAAAAGCTTACTGGAGACTAAAGCTGATGAAGTTCTATTTCTGCACTAGTTATTTATCACACACAATGGGGATTTTTGTTAACAGACAGCTGTAATAAATTTAGGAGAAGTATGGCCATTGCACAAGCATATGTGTTAAGCAAGTGTTCAAGGTCTCAAATTCTGTCTCTTGGGAAATATTATTTGAGAAAATTTGACATAGAAAATAGTAAGTGCTAGCTCTGTCGTGTAGTTATAGTGTACTGCACAAGGGAAGCTGGGTCCCACATGGTAACCGCAGTTCAAATCTTTTGCCCAATCTGCCTGTAATGCTGGGCATGAGTGCATGGGTCAGGAAATCCCAAAGAATAGAGGATTGGACAAAGGGGATTGTGGCATGACCTGATCCTGTGGAGAGTACTTCTCTCTTTTCCTCTCTCATGCATGTGCTCTATCATGAATAAAGGAAATATTAAAAGAAAAATAAAATTGTTAGTAAGAGTTCGTAGATAGAAGAAAAATTAATTTCTCTGTTGGTGGAGTAACTTCTTAGGGAAATTTTTAGGGTGGGAGGAAGAGTGGTAATGCAATGTGCCATCTCAAATTACCAAACTCTCAAAGCCAAGATGGGCAATCTTCATCTCTATGATTCTGATGGAAAAGGAAGTACTTCCTTAATATAGGAATACAGTACTTCCTGGTGGCAGGAACTATTTATTCCACAAGTCTTTATAACTTTCTGTGGTATCTAGTTTATTGTCCTTTCTAAATAGTGCTTTAGGGAAGATGTTAAAAGGAGTGAGAGATAACTTTTCTTTTTATCAAATAAAATATATAGATGAACCCTTAATAAAAGCAAATATATTAGGTCAAGAAGAGGGATAGGTTTTCACTTTCTGAATCTTCACTGGAAGTCTCTTCTTCCTTAAAAAAATTAATAAAATTTAAACTTGATATTTTTTTACAGTTCTATTGTTATATAATAGATATATAAGAAACTGCAGAAATTTAAAGTATACAATTTAACAAGGTTTGACATCTTGATATATAATGGATATGTATACAATCCCCTCAATATTTTTTTTTTGCACTTTGTAATTCCTTTGTTTTTCTTACCCTCGGCTCTGTTCCAGATTTTACTGATAAGTTCTTTGTCTCTATTGATGAATTTGCATCAACTAGAAATTTATATAAGTGGAATCATGGACTAAGCATTTTTCTGTCTGCTTTTGTTACACAGCATTAATTTGAGATTCACCCATGCTTTTGCATGTATCAATAGCTTACTTTTTATTAATGAATATATTTTTTTGGATAGATTGATCACAATTGCTTAAACTTGCTTCTAATTTTTTTACTCTCTCTGTGTGTGTGTATAATATTCTTTGTAGAAAGAAAAGAAAGCATTAAAAGGTGCACTACGATAAACTTAAGTCTAACCAATATAAGTGAGCTGTCAAGTGGAAGCTGAAAAAACCATGATAAGAAGTAGCCATATCCTTATCTAGAGGAACATTTTCCGTATGTTTTTGGCTATTTACATGTCTTTGAGAGCTGTCTGTTCACGTTGGACTTTATTTATTTATTTATTTATTTATTTATTTATTTATTTTGTCATAAGGTTGAAGAGAGACAGAGATGAAGATAAGAGTAAGTGAAAAATTACTGCCCAGTGAATATGGCCATGCTGCAATTCCTTCTCCTCCATTTTCTTCTCCTCTCAGGATTTTGGGCATGCATGCATACACACAAACACTCCTGGTGTAAATTTCAAGCTGTTGGGTGTCAGCGTTTGCCCCAGGGCTTGGTGTTGAAAGAAGCAGAAAAAATGAGACAAAGAGATAGAGTAGAAATGGACACAGGCAGCCTGAGCCTAGGTAGCCCAAACAACTAGTGTTACCCAGACGAATTGGATGTTTTTATATATAGTGTAAGGAGACATTATACATGTATTTTTTTAAATTTTTTTATTTTTTAGTATTTATTATTTTTATACATTCAGTCATTATACATTATTTAGTTTGTAAAGAGAGTATACAGGTATGTTTTATGACACTTTATAGATTGGTTGCCAGGTTACAGACAATAAGAAGCAATTAATAAATTTATGAGGGCTTAGTTGTACTGGGCCAGGTGTATTTTTTGGTGATAATTTTATTAAGGGAAAATTTTATTTTATTTTTTTAATGTAGAGAACTAGGTGTGGGGAAAGAGCTAAAGAATTCTTTTATAAGGAGTGGACCACCACATCCAGAGAAGGCTAAAGAATTTTTTAGATGCAGAGCAGGGATTGGATTTTACTAATTGGGCTCAAGATGTTTCTTGAAGTCTATTAGATGTGTCTGTTGGAACGCCCCTAGTAATTTCCACCCTTGCTCTGTCTGCGGCCAAGGTCAGGGAAAGACAAGTTATAAGGTTCTGCCAAACCGCAAAAGAGCAAGTAGTGTTTGCTCAGAGCATGTCCCCACACCTCAAATTCTCTCTCTTAAACGTGTCCCCACAGTTGGGTCTGGAAATTGAAACATGGTTGACCATGTGGGAGTCCAGTACCTTAACCACCACACCACCTGCTGGTCCCATGTTTACTTATTTTAAAATTGGATTAGTGTTTTTTTTTTTTTTTTTTTTTTTTTTTTTTTTGCAGGTGAGCTGTTTACATATTCTGATTATCACTTCAGAAAAGCAGATTTCAAAAGGTATGCATCAGTTACATAATTGAGAGAATTTATATGTTTGATGGAAGCCTGGATTATTTATAGATTCAACTCTAGATTCTGTGATCTGATAACCTAACAGAGAACATTATCTGCCTTTTGGAGGTTACCTGCTGGTTCACATACCTTTACTGCATATCATATAAATGGTGTGTATCTTTAAGTACCTTAACAAAATCAAATCACAATCATTACATATTATTCAAAATAAGAAATATGGCATATGTATGAAGTATGGAGTAGAGGCATCCTTGAATTTAGAGAGCATTTTTTTATCCTGCTTCTGTATCCCAGGGCATTTCCTTCAACGCTTGGTGCCTGATTCCTTATAATTAAATGAGGAAAATAGTCTAGATCCTCAGTACTTGTCCTGATTTTTTGACAGGTAAGTGAGACAACTTAACATGAAAACACTTTGAGGTATATGCAGTGGTATATAAAAATCATTAATATAAAATGATTCAGTTGCTTCCTTGTTTTGTTCATTGCTTTATTTGAATTTCCTACTTCTCAGCAATAAATGTCAGAGTCTCAGGAGCTTTGCTCACATGGTTTTGAAAGGGAATACAGTTTTCATACACATTTAAAAATGATTATTTTAATGTATGATACTGTGCATTCATCAAATAAGATATGAAATCAGAGGTTCTGAAGACACTGTAAATGGTTGCTGGACTTATTGCATACTGCAGCTTTGTATGTATCATGAATTTGGTCCCCACATAGACCTAAAGAGACACATAGCCTGCTAGCCCTTGGAAGGGCAGATGGCACACAGGTATTTATTTTGGCAGTCTCAATGCGTTGACCATTGCCCTGATCAGGAAGGTCCTGACCTTGGTTTAACTGACCTCTGAGAAAGACTAGATATTGTCCTGTCTGGCTACTAATTTTTCAGCTGATTATGAATCACTAATACTGTGTGAGAAAAAAATAAATTTTTTTTAGCTCTTCCTATGCCATTTCCCTTACTAATCTTTTTGTTTGAGAGAGTTTTATTGGGGTAAGGAAGGGAACTACAGACAGATGGGCTGTCAGACTTGGTACATAAAAATGTATAAAGAAGCCTGACTGGTCATATCTTTAGCCCAAGCCATGTTCTTGAGTAAATTATTTAGAATTTACATATGAAAGCACTCTTTCAGATCAGTTTTCCATCTGTGACCTGACAGTTTGTAGATGAACAGTTAGTGTGTTTTTAAAAAGTTACTATATTTCATTTGATGCATGTTTGTCTCAAATGGAAGTGCAGATTTCCCCATCCTTTAACCTCCTCTAAACTCTCCTTACTGATAGGTAATTATAGGACATTGTTGCATCTATTGTAGTTTATGAGAGGGATAGTACCTGTTATTGAAAGTCACTCAAAAATTTTTATTGTTTCTTGATGTTATTTACTTTGCAATTACAGTATATATTCTGCATGTCTGTCTCTCTTTATATATCTCTTTTCAAGCTTTAACATGATAACCCTTCTTATATAAGTGTATATAATTTATGCATTTGTGATAATATAAAAAAGCATTTTAAAATTGCAGGAGGCAAGATGATTCATTTTATAGTTGGTTCTTTACAATATAACAGTCTACACTGAACTTTTTAAAATTTGAGGAGTAACAAATTGGAAGTTTATTGGAAATAGTAAAATGTAAGACTGAGCTTACTTAGCATTCTCTAAAAGAATATACTTGGTAGATTTATTTCATTAGTAGATTTAATGAATATATATATATATATATATATATATA